>NC_142282.1:14518565-14827315 GCF_052056855.1 Sturnus vulgaris
TGGGATACCTGGGATGGGATCCCTGGGATGCGGTGGGATCCCTGGGATGGGATGGGATCCCTGGGATGGGATGGGATCCATGGTAAGTGGTGCCTGGGATGGCATGGGATCCGTGGGACGGGATGGGATCCCTGGTATGGGATCTCTGGGATGGGATGGGATGTGATGGGATGGGATGGGATGGGATTCCTGGGAAGGGGTGCCTGGGACGGGATGGGATCCCTGGGATGCGATGGGATGGGATGGAATCCCGGGGAAGGGAACCCCGGGATGGGATGGGATGGGATGGGATGGGATGGGATGGGATGGGATGGGATGTGATGGGATGGGATGGGATTCCAGGGAAGGGGTGCCTGGGACGGGATGGGATCCCTGGGATGCGATGGGATTCCACGGAAGCGATGGGACCTCTGGGATGGGATCCCTGGGATGGGATGGGATTGAATGGGATCCCTGGGATGGGATCCCTGGGATGGGGTGGGATCCCTGGGATGGGATGGGATCGCTGTGAAGGGATGGGATCCCTGGGATGAGATCCCTGGGATGGGATCCCTGGGATGGGATCCTTGGGATGGGATGCCTGGGATGGGATGGGATGGGATGGGATGGGATGGGATGGGATACCTGGGATGGGATGGGATGGGATGGGATCCCTGTGATGGGATGGAATCCCTGGGATGGAATCCCTGGGATGGGATGGGATCCCTGGGATGGGATCCCTGGGATTGGATGGTATCCCTGGGATGGGATCCCTGGGATTGGATGGGATCCCTGCGCTGGGATGGGTTGGGATCCCTGGGATGGGATGGGATCCCAGGGATGGGATGGGATGGGATCCCTGGGATGGGATGGGATCCGTGGGACGGGATGGGATACCTGGGATGGTATCGCTGGGATGGGATGGGATGTGATGGGATGGGATGGGATCCCTGGGATGGGATGGGATCCCTGGGAAGGGGTGCCTGGGATGGGATGGGATCCCTGGGATGCTATGGGATTCCACGGAAGCGATGGGACCCCTGGGATGGGATCCCTGGGATGGGATGGGATTCCTGGGATGGGATGGGATCCCAGGGATGGGATCCCTGGGAAGGGATCCCTGGGATGGGATGGGATGGGATACCTGGGATGGGATGGGATGGGATGGGACGGGATCCCTGTGATGGGATGGAATCCCTGGGATGGGATGGGATCCCTGGGATGGGATCCCTGGGATGGGATCCCTGGGATGAGATGGGATGGGATGGGATGGGATGGGATCCCTGGGATGGGATCCCTGGGATGCGGTGGGACCCCTGGGATGGCATGGGATCCGTGGGACGGGATGGGATCCCGGGTATGGGATCTCTGGGATGGGATGGGATGTGATGGGATGGGATGGGATTCCTGGGAAGGGGTACCTGGGACGGGATGGGATCCCTGGGATGGTATCGCTGGGATGGGATGGGATGTGATGGGATGGGATGGGATCCCTGGGATGGGATGGGATCCCTGGGAAGGGGTGCCTGGGATGGGATGGGATCCCTGGGATGCTATGGGATTCCACGGAAGCGACGGGACCCCTGGGATGGGATCCCTGGGATGGGATGGGATTCCTGGGATGGGATGGGATCCCAGGGATGGAATCCCTGGGAAGGGATCCCTGGGATGGGATGGGATGGGATGGGATACCTGGGATGGGATGGGATGGGATGGGATGGGATGGGACGGGATCCCTGTGATGGGATGGAATCCCTGGGATGGGATGGGATCCCTGGGATGGGATCCCTGGGATCGGATGTGATCCCTGGGATGGGATGGGATGGGATGGGATGGGATCCCTGGGATGGGATCCCTGGGATGCGGTGGGACCCCTGGGATGGCATGGGATCCGTGGGACGGGATGGGATCCCGGGTATGGGATCTCTGGGATGGGATGGGATGGGATGTGATGGGATGGGATGGGATGGGATTCCTGGGAAGGGGTACCTGGGACGGGATGGGATCCCTGGGATGCGATGGGATGGGATGGGATCCCGGGGAAGGGAACCCCGGGATGGGAAGGGATGGGATGGGATGGGATACCTGGGATGGCATGGGATGGGATGGGATGGGATGGGATCCCTGTGATGGGATGGAATCCCTGGGATGGGATGGGATCCCTGGGATGGGATCCCTTGGATTGGATGGGATCCCTGGAATGGGATGGGATGGGATGGATGGGATCCCTGGGATGGGATCCCTGGGATGGGGTGGGATCCCTGGGATGGGGTGGGATCCCTGGGATGGGATCCCTGGAATGGGATGGGATCCATGGGATGGGATGGGATGGGATGGGATGGGATGGGATGGGATACCTGGGATGGGATGGGATCCGTTGGACGGGATGGGATCTCTGGGATGGTATCGCTGGGATGGGATGGGATGGGATGGGATGGGATGGGATCCCTGGGAAGGGGTGCCTGGGATGGGATGGGATCCCTGGGATGCGATGGGATTCCACGGAAGCGATGGGACCCCTGGGATGGGATCCCTGGGATGGGATGGGATCCCTGGGAAGGGATCCCTGGGATTGGATGGGATGGGATGGGATGGGATGGGATACCTGGGATGGGATGGGATGGGATGGGATGGGATGGGATGGGATCCCTGTGATGGGATGGAATCCCTGGGAAGGGATGGGATCCCTGGGATGCGATGGGATTCCACGGAAGCGATGGGACCTCTGGGATGGGATGCCTGGGATGGGATGGGATGGGATGGGATGGGATGGGATGGGATGGGATCCCTGGGATGGGATCCCTGGGATGGAGTGGGATCCCTGGGATCGGATGGGATCGCTGTGAAGGGATGGGATCCCTGGGATGAGATCCCTGGGATGGGATCCCTGGGATGGGATCCTTGGGATGGGATCCCTGGGATGGGATGGGATGGGATGGGATGGGATACCTGTGATGGGATGGGATGGGATGGGATGGGATCCCTGGGATGGTATCGCTGGGATGGGATGGGATGTGCTGGGATGGGATGGGATCCCTGGGATGGGATGGGATCCCTGGGATGCGATGGGATTCCACGGAAGTGATGGGACCCCTGGGATGGGATCCCTGGGATGGGATGGTATCCCAGGGATGGGATCCCTGGGAAGGGATCCCTGGGATGGGATGGGATGGGATGGGATGGGATGGGATGGGTTGGGATCCCTGGGATTGGATGGGATCCCTGGGATGGGATGGGATGGGATGGGATGGGATCCCTGGGATGGGATCCCTGGGATGCGGTGGGATCGCTGGGATGGGATGGGATCCCTGGGATTGGATGGTATCGCTGGGATGGGATGGGATGGGATGGGATGGGATCCCTGGGATGGGATCCCTGGGATGCGGTGGGATCGCTGGGATGGGATGGGATCCCTGGGATGGGATCCATGGTAAGGGGTGCCTGGGATGGCATGGGATCCGTGGGACGGGATGGGATCCCGGGTATGGGATCTCTGGGATGGGATGGGATGTGATGGGATGGGATGGGATGGGATGGGATTCCTGGGAAGGGGTGCCTGGGACGGGATGGGATCCCTGGGATGCGATGGGATGGGATGGGATCCCGGGGAAGGGAACCCCAGGATGGGAAGGGATGGGATGGGATGGGATGGGATGGGATCCCTGTGATGGGATGGAATCCCTGGGATGGGATGGGATCCCTGGGATGGGATGGGATGGGATGGATGGGATCCCTGGGATGGGATCCCTGGGATGGGGTGGGATCCCTGGGATGGGATGGGATCCCTGGAATGGGATGGGAACCATGGTAAGGGGTGCCTGGGATGGCATGGGATCCCTGGGAAGCGATGGGATCCCTGGGATGGGATCCCTGGGATTGGATGGGATCCCTGGGATGGGATCCCTGGGATTGGATGGGATCCCTGGGATGGGATGGGGTGGGTTCCCTGGGATGGGATGGGATCCCAGGGATGGGATGGGATGGGATGGGATCCCTGGGATGGGATGGGATCCATGGGACGGGATGGGATCCCTGGGATGGTATCGCTGGGATGGGATGGGATGGGATGGGATGGGATCCCTGGGATGGGATGGGATGGGATCCCTGGGAAGGGATCCCTGGGATGGGATGGGATGGGATGGGATGGGATACCTGTGATGGGATGGGATGGGATGGGATGGGATGGGACGGGATCCCTGTGATGGGATGGAATCCCTGGGATGGGATGGGATCCCTGGGAAGGGATCCCTGGGATGGGATGGGATGGGATGGGATGGGATACCTGTGATGGGATGGGATGGGATGGGATGGGACGGGATCCCTGTGATGGGATGGAATCCCTGGGATGGGATGGGATCCCTGGGATGGGATCCCTGGGATTGGATGGGATCCCTGGGATGGGATGGGATGGGATGGGATGGGATAGAATCCCTGGGATGGGATGCCTGGGTTGCGGTGGGATTCCTGGGATGGGATGGGATCCCTGGGATGGGATGGGATCCATGGTAAGGGGTGCCTGGGATGGCATGGGATCCGCGGGACGGGATGGGATCCCTGGGATTGTATCGCTGGGTTGGTATCCCTGGAATGGGATGGGATGGGATCCCTGTGATGAGATGGGATGGGATGGGATGGGATCCCTGGGATGGGATGGGATGGGATGGGATGGGATGGGATGGGATGTGGTCCCTGGGATGGGAAGGGATCCCTGCGATGGGATCCCTGGGATGGGAAGTGATGGGATGGGATGGGGTCCCTGGGATGGTATGGGATCCCTGGGATCGGATGGGATCCCTGGGATGGTATCCCTGGGATGGAATGGGATCCCTGGGATGGGATGTCATGGGATCTCTGGATGGGATGGGATGGGATGGGATGGGATGGGATGGGATGGGATGGGATGGGATGGGATGAGATGGGATGGGATCCCTGTGATGGGATGGGATGGGATGGGACGGGATCCCTGTGATGGGATGGAATCCCTGGGATGGGATGGGATCCCTGGGATGGGATCCCTGGGATTGGATGGGATCCCTGGGATGGGATGGGATGGGATAGAATCCCTGGGATGGGATGCCTGGGATGCGGTGGGATCCCTGGGATGGGATGGGATCCCTGGGATGGGATGGGATCCATGGTAAGGGGTGCCTGGGATGGCATGGGATCCGTGGGACGGGATGGGATCCCTGGGATGGTATCGCTGGGTTGGTATCCCTGGAATGGGATGGGATGGGATCCCTGTGATGAGATGGGATGGGATGGGATGGGATCCCTGGGATGGGATAGGATGGGATGGGATGTGGTCCCTGGGATGGGAAGGGATCCCTGCGATGGGATCCCTGGGATGGGAAGTGATGGGATGGGATGGGGTCCCTGGGATGGTATGGGATCCCTGGGATCGGATGGGATCCCTGGGATGGTATCCCTGGGATGGGATGGGATCCCTGGGATGGGATGTCATGGGATCTCTGGATGGGATGGGATGGGATGGGATGGGATGGGATGGGATGGTATGGGATGGGATGGGATGGGATGAGATGGGATGGGATTCCTGGGAAGGGGTGCCTGGGACGGGATGGGATCCCTGGGATGCGATGGGATGGGATGGGATCCCGGGGAAGGGAACCCCGGGATGGGATGGGATGGGATGGGATGGGATGGGATGGGATGGGATACCTGGGATGGGATGGGATGGGATCCCTGTGATGGGATGGAATCCCTGGGATGGGATGGGATCCCTGGGATGGGATCCCTGGGATTGGATGGGATCCCTGGGATGGGGTGGGATGGGATCCCTGGGATGGGATGCCTGGGATGCGGTGGGATCCCTGGGATGGGATGGGATCCCTGGGATGGGATGGGATCCATGGTAAGGGGTGCCTGGGATGGCATGGGAACCCTGGGAAGAGATGGGATCCCAGGGATGGGATGGGATGGGATGGGATGGGATGGGATGGGATGGGATACCTGGGATGGGATGGGATCCCAGGGATGGGATGGGATGGGATGGGATGGGATCCCTGGGATGGGATGGGATCCGTGGGACGGGATAGGATCCCTGGGATGGTATCGCTGGGATGGGATGGGATGGGATGGGATGTGATGGGCTGGGATGAGATCCCCGGGATGGGATGGGATCCCTGGGAAAAGGTGCCTGGGATGGGATGGGATCCCTGGGATGCGATGGGATTCCACGGAAGCGATGGGACCCCTGGGATGGGATCCCTGGGATGGGATGGGATGGGATGGGATGGGATGGGATACCTGGGATGGGATGGGATGGGATGGGATGGGATGGGATGGGATCCCTGTGATGGGATGGAATCCCTGGGATGGGATGGGATCCCTGGGATGGGATGCCTGGGATGGGATGGGATCCATGGGACGGGATGGGATCCCTGGGATGGTATCACTGGGATGGGATGGGATGGGATGGGATGGGATGGGATGGGATCCCTGGGATGGGATGGGATCCCTGGGATGGGATGGGATGGGATGGGATCCCTGGGAAGGGATCCCTGGGATGGGATGGGATGGGATGGGATGGGATGGGATGGGATGGGATGGGATACCTGTGATGGGATGGGATGGGATGGGATGGGATGGGATGGGATGGGACGGGATCCCTGTGATGGGATGGAATCCCTGGGATGGGATGGGATCCCTGGGATGGGATCCCTGGGATTGGATGGGATCCCTGGGATGGGATCCCTGGGATTGGATGGGATCCCTGGGATGGGATGGGGTGGGATCACTGGGATGGGATGGGATCCCAGGGATGGGATGGGATGGGATGGGATGGGATGGGATGGGATGGGATCCCTGGGATGGGATGGGATCCGTGGGACGGGATGGGATCCCTGGGATGGTATCGCTGGGATGGGATGGGATGTGATGGGATGGGACGGGATCCCTGGGATGGGATGGAATCCCTGGGAAGGGGTGCCTGGGATGGAATGGGATCCCTGGGATCCGATGGGATTCCACGGAAGCGATGGGACCCCTGGGATGGGATCCGTGGGATGGGATGGGATCCCAGGGATGGGATGGAATCCCTGAGATGGGATGGGACCCCTGGAATGGGATCCCTGGGATTGGATGGGATCCCTGGGATGGGATGGGATGGGATGGGATGGGACCCCTGGGATGGGATCCCTGGGATGCGGTGGAATCCCTGGGATGGGATGGGATCCCTGCGATGGGATGGGATCCATGGTAAGGGGTGCCTGGGATGGCATGGGATCGGTGGGACGGGATGGGATCCCGGGTATGGGATCTCTGGGATGGGATGGGATGTGATGGGATGGGATAGGATGGGATGGGATTCCTGGGAAGGGGTGCCTGGGACGGGATGGGATCCCTGGGATGCGATGGGATGGGATGGGATCCCGGGGAAGGGAACCCCAGGATGGGAAGGGATGGGATGGGATGGGATACCTGGGATGGGATGGGATGGGATGGGATCCCTGTGATGGGATGGAATCCCTGGGATGGGATGGGATCCCTGGGATGGGATCCCTTGGATTGGATGGGATCCCTGGGATGGGATGGGATGGGATGGGATGGGATGGATGGGATCCCTGGGATGGGATCCCTGGGATGGGGTGGGATCCCTGGGATGGGATGGGATCCCTGGAATGGGATGGGATCCATGGTAAGGGGTGCCTGGGATGGCATGGGATCCCTGGGAAGCGATGGGATCCCAGGGATGGGATGGGATGGGATACCTGGGATGGGATGGGATCCGTTGGACGGGATGGGATCTCTGGGATGGTATCGCTGGGATGGGATGGGATGGGATGGGATAGGATGGGATGGAATGGGATCCCTGGGAAGGTGTGCCTGGGACGGGATGGGATCCCTGGGATGCGATGGGATTCCACGGAAGCGATGGGACCCCTGGGATGGGATCCCTGGGATGGGATGGGATCCATGGGATGGGATGGGATGGGATGGGATGGGATCCCTGGGAAGGGATCCCTGGGATTGGATGGGATGGGATGGGATGGGATGGGATACCTGTGATGGGATGGGATGGGATGGGATGGGATGGGATGGGATCCCTGTGATGGGATGGAATCCCTGGGATGGGATGGGATCCCTGGGATGGGATCCCTGGGATGGGATGGGATCCCTGGGATGGGATCCCTGGGATTGGATGGGATCCCTGGGATGGGATCCCTGGGATTGGATGGGATCCCTGGGATGGGATCCCTGGGATTGGATGGGATCCCTGGGATGGGATGGGGTGGGATCCCTGGGATGGGATGGGATGCCAGGGATGGGATGCGATGGGATGGGATCCCTGGGATGGGATGGGATCCATGGGACGGGATGGGATCCCTGGGATGGTATCGCTGGGATTTGATGGGATCCCTGGGATGGGATGGGATGGGATGGGATCCCTGGGAAGGGATCCCTGGGATGGGATGGGATGGGATGGGATGGGATGGGATACCTGTGATGGGATGGGATGGGATGGGATGGGACGGGTTCCCTGTGATGGGATGGAATCCCTGGGATGGGATGGGATCCCTGGGATGGGATGCCTGGGATGCGGTGGGATCCCTGGGATGGGATGGGATGGGATCCCTGGGATGGGATGGGATCCATGGTAAGGGGTGCCTGGGATGGCATGGGATCCGTGGGACGGGATGGGATCCCTGGGATGGTATAGCTGGGTTGGTATCCCTGGAATGGGATGGTATGGGATCCCTGTGATGAGATGGGATGGGATGGGATGGGATGGGATGGGATGTGGTCCCTGGGATGGGAAGGGATCCCTGGGATGGGATCCCTGGGATGGGATGTGATGGGATGGGATGGGGTCCCTGGGATGGGATGGGATCCCTGGGATGGGATCCCTGGGATGGTATGGGATCCCTGGGATCGGATGGGATCCCTGGGATGGTATCCCTGGGATGGGATGGGATCCCTGGGATGGGATGTCATGGGATCTCTGGATGGGATGGGATGGGATGGGATGGGATGGGATGGGAGGGATACCTGGGATGGGATGGGATCCCTGGGTTGGGTTCTTTGGATGGAATGGGATGAGTTGGGATGGGATGGGATGGGATCCGTGGGATGGGATCCCTGGGATGGGATGGTATCCCTGGGATGAGATGGGATCCCTGGGTTGGATCGATGGGATGGGATGGGATGGGATCCCTGGGATGGGATGGGACGGGATGGGACGGTATGGGATTCCTGGGATGGGGTCCCTGGAATGAGATGTGATGGGATGGGATCCCTGGGATGAGATGGGATCCCTGGGATGGGATCCCTGGGATGGGATCGATGGGGTCGATGGGATGGGATGGGATGGAATGGGATGAATCCCTGGGATGGGATGGGATCCCTGGGTTGGGTTCCTTGGATGGAATGGGATGGGATGGGATGGGATGGGATGGGATGGGATGGGATGGGACGGGATCCCTTGGATTGGATGGGATCCCTGGGATGGGATGGGATGGATGGGATCCCTGGGATGGGATCCCTGGGATGGGATGGGATCCCTGGGATGGGATGGGATGGGATGGGATGGGATGTGGTCCCTGGGATGGGATGGAATCCCAGGGATGGGATGGGATCCCTGAGATGGGATCCCTGGGATTGGATGGGATCCCTGGGATGGGATCCCTGGGATTGGATGGGATCCCTGGGATGGGATGGGGTGGGATCCCTGGGATGGGATGGGATCCCAGGGATGGGATGGGATGGGATGGGATCCCTGGGATGGGATGGGATCCATGGGACGGGATGGGATCCCTGGGATGGTATCGCTGGGATGGGATGGGATCCCTGGGATGGGATGGGATGGGATCCCTGGGAAGGGATCCCTGGGATGGGATGGGATGGGATGGCATGGGATACCTGTGATGGGATGGGATGGGATGGGATGGGATGGGATGGGACGGGATCCCTGAGATGGGATGGAATCCCTGGGATGGGATGGGATCCCTGGGATGGGATCCCTGGGATTGGATGGGATCCCTGGGATGGGATGGGATGGGATGGGATGGGATGGGATGGGATCCCTGGGATGGGATGCCTGGGATGGGATGGGATGGGATCCCTGTGATGGGATGGAATCCCTGGGATGGGATGGGATCCCTGGGATGGGATCCCTGGGATTGGATGGGATCCCTGGGATGGGATGGGATAGGATGGGATCCCTGGGATGGGATGCCTGGGATGCGGTGGGATCCCTGGGATGGGATGGGATGGGATCCCTGGGATGGGATGGGATCCATGGTAAGGGGTGCCTGGGATGGCATGGGATCCGTGGGACGGGATGGGATCCCTGGGATGGTATCGCTGGGTTGGTATCCCTGGAATGGGATGGGATGGGATCCCTTTGATGAGATGGGATGGGATGGGATCCCTGGGATGGGATGGGATGGGATGGGATGTCGTCCCTGGGATGGGAAGGGATCCCTGGGATGCGATGGGATTCCACGGAAGCGATGGGACCCCTGGGATGGGATCCCTGGGATGGGATGGGATCCATGGGATGGGATGGGATGGGATGGGATGGGATGGGATGGGATGGGATCCCTGGGAAGGGATCCCTGGGATTGGATGGGATGGGATGGGATGGGATACCTGTGATGGGATGGGATGGGATGGGATGGGATGGGATGGGATGGGATGGAATGGGATCCCTGGGAAGGTGTGCCTGGGACGGGATGGGATCCCTGGGATGCGATGGGATTCCACGGAAGCGATGGGACCCCTGGGATGGGATCCCTGGGATGGGATGGGATCCATGGGATGGGATGGGATGGGATGGGATGGGATCCCTGGGAAGGGATCCCTGGGATTGGATGGGATGGGATGGGATGGGATACCTGTGATGGGATGGGATGGGATGGGATGGGATGGGATGGGATGGGATGGGATGGGATCCCTGTGATAGGATGGAATCCCTGGGATGGGATGGGATCCCTGGGATGGGATCCCTGGGATTGGATGGGATCCCTGGGATGGGATGGGGTGGGATCCCTGGGATGGGATGGGATCCCAGGGATGGGATGGGATGGGATGGGATGGGATGGGATGGGATGGGATCCCTGGGATGGGATGGGATCCGTGGGACGGGATGGGATCCCTGGGATGGTATCGCTGGGATGGGATGGGATGTGATGGGATGGGACGGGATCCCTGGGATGGGATGGAATCCCTGGGAAGGGGTGCCTGGGATGGAATGGGATCCCTGGGATGCGATGGGATTCCACGGAAGCGATGGGACCCCTGGGATGGGATCCGTGGGATGGGATGGGATCCCAGGGATGGGATCCCTGGGAAGGGATCCCTGGGATGGGATGGGATGGGATGGGATACCTGTGATGGGATGGGATGGGATGGGATGGGATGGGATGGGATGGGATGGGATGGGATGGGATGGGACGGGATCCCTGTGATGGGATGGAATCCCTGGGATGGGATGGGACCCCTGGAATGGGATCCCTGGGATTGGATGGGATCCCTGGGATGGGATGGGATGGGATGGGATCCCTGAGATGGGATCCCTGGGATGCGGTGGAATCCCTGGGATGGGATGGGATCCCTGGGATGGGATGGGATCCATGGTAAGGGGTGCCTGGGATGGCATGGGATCGGTGGGACGGGATGGGATCCCGGGTATGGGATCCCTGGGATGGGATGGGATGTGATGGGATGGGATAGGATGGGATGGGATTGCTGGGAAGGGGTGCCTGGGACGGGATGGGATCCCTGGGATGCGATGGGATGGGATGGGATCCCGGGGAAGGGAACTCCAGGATGGGAAGGGATGGGATGGGATACCTGGGATGGGATGGGATGGGTTGGGATGGGATGGGATGGGATCCCTGTGATGGGATGGAATCCCTGGGATGGGATGGGATCCCTGGGATGGGATCCCTTGGATTGGATGGGATCCCTGGGATGGGATGGGATGGGATGGGATGGGATGGGATGGATGGGATCCCTGGGATGGGATCCCTGGGATGGGGTGGGATCCCTGGGATGGGATGGGATCCCTGGAATGGGATGGGATCCATGGTAAGGGGTTCCTGGGATGGCATGGGATCCCTGGGAAGCGATGGGATCCCAGGGATGGGATGGGATGGGATACCTGGGATGGGATGGGATCCGTTGGACGGGATGGGATCTCTGGGATGGTATCGCTGGGATGGGATGGGATGGGATGGGATAGGATGGGATGGAATGGGATCCCTGGGAAGGTGTGCCTGGGACGGGATGGGATCCCTGGGATGCGATGGGATTCCACGGAAGCGATAGGACCCCTGGGATGGGATCCCTGGGATGGGATGGGATCCATGGGATGGGATGGGATGGCATGGGATCCCTGGGAAGGGATCCCTGGGATTGGATGGGATGGGATGGGATGGGATACCTGTGATGGGATGGGATGGGATGGGATGGGATCCCTGTGATGGGATGGAATCCCTGGGATGGGATGGGATCCCTGGGATGGGATCCCTGGGATTGGATGGGATCCCTGGGATGGGATCCCTGGGATTGGATGGGATCCCTGGGATGGGATGGGGTGGGATCCCTGGGATGGGATGGGATGCCAGGGATGGGATGCGATGGGATGGGATCCCTGGGATGGGATGGGATCCATGGGACGGGATGGGATCCCTGGGATGGTATCGCTGGGATGGGATGGGATCCCTGGGATGGGATGGGATGGGATGGGATGGGATCCCTGGGAAGGGATCCCTGGGATGGGATGGGATGGGATGGGATGGGATACCTGTGATGGGATGGGATGGGATGGAATGGGATGGGATCCCTGGGATGGGATGGGATCCATGGTAAGGGGTGCCTGGGATGGCATGGGATCCGTGGGACGGGATGGGATCCCTGGGATGGTATCGCTGGGTTGGTATCCCTGGAATGGGATGGGATGGGATCCCTGTGATGAGATGGGATGGGATGGGATGGGATGGGATGTGGTCCCTGGGATGGGAAGGGATCCCTGGGATGGGATCCCTGGGATGGGATGTGATGGGATGGGATGGGGTCCCTGGGATGGGATGGGATCCCTGGGATGGGATCCCTGGGATGGTATGGGATCCCTGGGATCGGATGGGATCCCTGGGATGGTATCCCTGGGATGGGATGGGATCCCTGGGATGGGATGTCATGGGATCTCTGGATGGGATGGGATGGGATGGGATGGGATGGGATGGGATGGGATGGGATGGGAGGGATACCTGGGATGGGATGGGATCCCTGGGTTGGGTTCTTTGGATGGAATGGGATGAGTTGGGATGGGATGGGATGGGATCCGTGGGATGGGATCCCTGGGAAGGGATGGTATCCCTGGGATGAGATGGGATCCCTGGGTTGGATCGATGGGATGGGATGGGATGGGATCCCTGGGATGGGATGGGACGGGATGGGACGGTATGGGATTCCTGGGATGGGGTCCCTGGAATGAGATGTGATGGGATGGGATCCCTGGGATGAGATGGGATCCCTGGGATGGGATCCCTGGGATGGGATCGATGGGATCGATGGGATGGGATGGGATGGAATGGGATGAATCCCTGGGATGGGATGGGATCCCTGGGTTGGGTTCCTTGGATGGAATGGGATGGGATGGGATGGGATGGGATGGGATGGGATGGGATGGGATCCCTTGGATTGGATGGGATCCCTGGGATAGGATGGGATGGGATGGATGGGATCCCTGGGATGGGATCCCTGGGATGGGATGGGATCCCTGGGATGGGATGGGATGGGATGGGATGTGGTCCCTGGGATGGGATGGAATCCCTGGGATGGGATGGGATCCCTGAGATGGGATCCCTGGGATTGGATGGGATCCCTGGGATGGGATCCCTGGGATTGGATGGGATCCCTGGGATGGGATGGGATGGGATGGGATGGGATGGGATCCCTGTGATGGGATGGAATCCCTGGGATGGGATGGGATCCCTGGGATGGGATCCCTGGGATTGGATGGGATCCCTGGGATGGGATGGGATAGGATGGGATCCCTGGGATGGGATGCCTGGGATGCGGTGGGATCCCTGGGATGGGATGGGATGGGATCCCTGGGATGGGATGGGATCCATGGTAAGGGGTGCCTGGGATGGCATGGGATCCGTGGGACGGGATGGGATCCCTGGGATGGTATCGCTGGGTTGGTATCCCTGGAATGGGATGGGATGGGATCCCTTTGATGAGATGGGATGGGATGGGATCCCTGGGATGGGATGGGATGGGATGTCGTCCCTGGGATGGGAAGGGATCCCTGGGATGCGATGGGATTCCACGGAAGCGATGGGACCCCTGGGATGGGATCCCTGGGATGGGATGGGATCCATGGGATGGGATGGGATGGGATGGGATGGGATGGGATGGGATCCCTGGGAAGGGATCCCTGGGGTTGGATGGGATGGGATGGGATGGGATACCTGTGATGGGATGGGATGGGATGGGATGGGATGGGATGGAATGGGATCCCTGGGAAGGTGTGCCAGGGACGGGATGGGATCCCTGGGATGCGATGGGATTCCACGGAAGCGATGGGACCCCTGGGATGGGATCCCTTGGATGGGATGGGATCCATGGGATGGGATGGGATGGGATGGGATGGGATCCCTGGGAAGGGATCCCTGGGATTGGATGGGATGGGATGGGATACCTGTGATGGGATGGGATGGGATGGGATGGGATGGGATGGGATGGGATGGGATCCCTGTGATGGGATGGAATCCCTGGGATGGGATGGGATCCCTGGGATGGGATCCCTGGGATTGGATGGGATCCCTGGGATGGGATCCCTGTGATGGGATGGAATCCCTGGGATGGGATGGGATCCCTGGGATGGGATCCCTGGGATTGGATGGGATCCCTGGGATGGGATCCCTGGGATTGGATGGGATCCCTGGGATGGGATGGGGTGGGATCCCTGGGATGGGATGGGATCCCAGGGATGGGATGGGATGGGATGGGATCCCTGGGATGGGACGGGATCCCTGGGATGGGATGGAATCCCTGGGAAGGGGTGCCTGGGATGGAATGGGATCCCTGGGATGCGATGGGATTCCACGGAAGCGATGGGACCCCTGGGATGGGATCCGTGGGATGGGATGGGATCCCAGGGATGGGATCCCTGGGAAGGGATCCCTGGGATGGGATGGGATGGGATGGGATGGGATACCTGTGATGGGATGGGATGGGATGGGATGGGATGGGATGGGATGGGATGGGACGGGATCCCTGTGATGGGATGGAATCCCTGGGATGGGATGGGACCCCTGGAATGGGATCCCTGGGATTGGATGGGATCCCTGGGATGGGATGGGATGGGATGGGATCCCTGGGATGGGATCCCTGGGATGCGGTGGAATCCCTGGGATGGGATGGGATCCCTGGGATGGGATGGGATCCATGGTAAGGGGTGCCTGGGATGGCATGGGATCGGTGGGACGGGATGGGATCCCGGGTATGGGATCTCTGGGATGGGATGGGATGTGATGGGATGGGATAGGATGGGATGGGATTCCTGGGAAGGGGTGCCTGGGACGGGATGGGATCCCTGGGATGCGATGGGATGGGATGGGATCCCGGGGAAGGGAACCCCAGGATGGGAAGGGATGGGATGGGATGGGATACCTGGGATGGGATGGGATGGGATGGGATGGGATGGGATGGGATCCCTGGGAAGGGATCCCTGGGATTGGATGGGATGGGATGGGATGGGATACCTGTGATGGGATGGGATGGGATGGGATGGGATGGGATGGGATGGGATGGGATCCCTGTGATGGGATGGAATCCCTGGGATGGGATGGGATCGCTGCGATGGAATGGAATGGGATGTTATCCCTGGGATGGGATCTCTGGGATGGGATGGGATGGGATGGGATGGGATGGGACGGGATGGGACGGGATGGGATAGGTTGGGATGGGATGGGATCCCTGGGATGGGATGGGATGCGATCCCTGGGATGAGATGGGATGGGGTGCGATCCCTGGGATGAGATGGGATGGGATGGGATCCCTGAGATGGGATGGGATGGGATGGGATGGGATGGGATGGGATGGGATGGGATCCCTACGATGGGATGGGATCCCTGCGACGGGGTGGGATGGGATGGGATCCCTGGGATGGGATCCCTGGGATGGGATTGGATGGGATGGGATGGGGTGGGATCCCTGGGATGGGATGGGATGGGATCCCCGGGATGGGATGGGATGGGATGGGATCCCTGCGATGAAATGGGATGTGATTGGATGCCTGGGATTGGATGGGATGGCATCCCTGGGTTGGGATCCCTGGAATGTGATCCCTCGTATGGGATGGCATTCCTGGAATGGGATGGAATCCCTGGGATGGGATCCCTGGGATGGGATGGGATACCTGGGATGGGATCCCTGGGATTGATGGGATGGGATGGGATGGGATGGGATGGGATGGGATGGGATGGGATCCCTGGGATGGGAGGGGATCCCTGGGATGGGATGGGATGGGATGGGATGGGATGGGATGGGATGGGATGGGATGGGATGCGATGGGATGGGATGGGATGGGATGGGATGGGATGGGATGCGGTGGGATGGGATGTGTTGGGATGGGAGGGTATCCCTGGGATGGGATGGGATGGGATGGGATGGGATCCCTGGGATGGGAGGGGATCCATGGGATGGGATGGGATGGGATGGGATGGGATGGGATGGGATGGGATGGGATGGGATGGGATGAGATGGGATAGGATGGGATCCATGGGGGGGGATGTGATGGGATGGGATGGGATCCCTGGGATGGGATGGGATCCCTGGGATGGGATCCCTGGGATGGGATGGGATCCCGGGGATGGCATCCCTCGGATGGGATGGGATCGCTGCGATGGGATGGAATGGGATGTTATCCCTGGGATGGGATCTCTGGGATGGGATGGGATGGGATGGGATGGGATGGGATGGGATGGGATGGGACGGGATGGGACGGGATGGGATAGGTTGGGATGGGATGGGATCCCTGGGATGGGATGGGATGCGATCCCTGGGATGAGATGGGATGGGGTGCGATCCCTGGGATGAGATGGGATGGGATGGGATCCCTGAGATGGGATGGGATGGGATGGGATGGGATGGGATGGGATGGGATCCCTACGATGGGATGGGATCCCTGCGACGGGGTGGGATGGGATGGGATCCCTGGGATGGGATCCCTGGGATGGGATCACTGGGATGTGATGGGATGTGATGGGATGTGATGGGATGGGATGGAATGGGATGGAATGGGATGGGATGGGATCCCTGAGATGGGATGGGATCCCTGGGATGGGATCACTGGGATGTGATGGAATGGGATGGGATGGGATGGGATGGGATCCCTGGGATGGGATGGGATCCCTGGGATGGGGTCCCTGGGATGGGATGGGATCCCTACGATGGGATGGGATCCCTGCGATGGGATGGGATGGGATCCCTGGGATGGGATCCCTGGGATGGGATTGGATGGGATGGGATGGGATGGGGTGGGATCCCTGGGATGGGATGGGATGGGATGGGATGGGATGGGATGGGATCCCTGGGATGGGATTAGATCCCTGGGATGGGATCCCTCGGAAGGGGTGGGGTCCCTGGGATGGGATGGGATCCCTTGGATGGGATGGGATTCCTGGAAGTGGATGGGATGGGATTCCTGGGATGGGAATGGATGGGATGGGATGGGATGGGATGGGATGGGATGGGATGGGATGGGACGGGATGGGATGGGATGGGATGGCATGGGATGGGATGGGATGGCATGGGATGGGATGGGATGGGATCCCTGGGATGGGATCCCTGTGATGGGATGGGATCCCTGGGATGGGACGGGATCCCTGGGATGGGATGTGATCCCTGGGATGGGATCACTGGGATGTGATGGGATGTGATGGGATGGGTTGGAATGGGATGGAATGGGATGGAATGGGATGGGATGGGATCCCTGGGATGGGATGGGATCCCTGCGATGGGGTCCCTGGGATGGGATGGGATGGGATCCCTACGATGGGATGGGATCCCTGGGATGGGATGGGATCCCTGGGATGGGATCCCTGGGATGGGATTGGATGGGATGGGATGGGATGGGATCCTTGGGATGGGATGGGATGGGATCCCTGGGATGGGGTGGGATGCCTGGGATGCGGTCCCTTGGATGGGATGGGATGGGATCCCTTCGATGGGATGGGATGGGATCCCGCGTATGGGATGCCTGGGATGGGATTGGGTGGGATGGGATGGGATGGGGTGGGATCCCTGGGATGGGATGGGATGGGATCCCCGGGATGGGATGGGATGGGATCCCTGGGATGGGATGGGATGGGATGGTATCCCTGCGATGAAATGGGATGCGATTGGATGCCTGGGATTGGATGTGATGGCATCCCTGGGTTGGGATCCCTGGAATGTGATCCCTCGTATGGGATGGCATCCCTGGAATGGGATGGAATCCCTGGGATGGGATCCCTGGGATGGGATGGGATACCTGGGATGGGATCCCTGGGATTGATGGGATGGGATGGGATGGGTTGGGATGGGATGGGATGGGATGGGATGGGATGGGATGGGATGGGATGGGATGGGATGGGATTGGATGGGATGGGATGGGATCCCTGGGATGGGAGGGGATCCCTGGGATGGGATGGGATGGGATGGGATGGGATGGGATGCGATGGGATGGGATGGGATGGGATGGGATGCGGTGGGATGGGATGTGTTGGGATGGGAGGGTATCCCTGGGATGGGATGGGATGGGATGGGATGGGATGGGATGGGATGGGATGGGATGGGATGGGATCCCTGGGATGGGAGGGGATCCCTGGGATGGGATGGGATGGGATGGGATGGGATGGGATGGGATGGGATGGGATGCGATGGGATGGGATGGGATGGGATGGGATGGGATAGGATGGGATCCATGGGGGGGGATGTGATGGGATGGGATGGGATCCCTGGGATGGGATGGGATCCCTGGGATGGGATCCCTGGGATGGGATCCCTGAGATGGGATGGGATCCCGGGGACGGCATCCCTCGGATGGGATGGGATCGCTGCGATGGGATGGAATGGGATGTTATCCCCGGGATGGGATCTCTGGGATGGGATGGGATGGGATGGGATGGGATGGGACGGGATGGGACGGGATGGGGTAGGTTGGGATGGGATGGGATCCCTGGGATGGGATGGGATGCGATCCCTGGGATGAGATGGGATGGGGTGCGATCCCTGGGATGAGATGGGATGGGATGGGATCCCTGAGATGGGATGGCATGGGATGGGATGGGATGGGATCCCTACGATGGGATGGGATCCCTGCGACGGGTTGGGATGGGATGGGATCCCTGGGATGGGATCCCTGGGATGGGATTGGATGGGATGGGATGGGATGGGGTGGGATCCCTGGGATGGGATGGGATGGGATGGGAACGGATGGGATCCCTGGGATGGGATTAGATCCCTGGGATGGGATCCCTCGGAAGGGATGGGGTTCCGGGGATGGGATGGGATCCCTTGGATGGGATGGGATTCCTGGAAGTGGATGGGATGGGATTCCTGGGATGGGAATGGATGGGATGGGATGGGATGGGATGGGATGGGATGGGATCCCTACGATGGGATGGGATCCCTGCGATGGGATGGGATGGGATGGGATCCCTGGGTTGGGATCCCTGGGATGGGATTGTATGGGATGGGATGGGATGGGATGGGATCCCTGGGATGGGATTAGATCCCTGGGATGGGATCCCTCGGAAGGGATGGGGTCCCTGGGATGGGATGGGATCCCTTGGATGGGATGGGATTCCTGGAAGTGGATGGGATGGGATTCCTGGGATGGGAATGGATGGGATGGGATGAGATGGGATGGGATGGGATGGCATGGGATGGGATGGGATCCCTGGGATGGGATCCCTGTGATGGGACGGGATCCCTGGGATAGGATGGGAACCCAGGGTTGGCATCGGATCCCTGGGATGGGATCCCTGGGATGGGATGGGATCCCTGGGATGGGATGGGATCCAGGGGATGGGATGGGATGGGATGGGATGGGATGAGATGGGATAGGATGGGATCCATGGGATGGGATGTGATGGGATGGGATGCCTGGGATGGGATGGGATCCCTGGGATGGGATCCCTGGGATGGTATGGGATCCCAGGGATGGGATCCCTGGGATGGGATGGGATCTCTGCGATGGGATGGGATGTTATCCCTGGGATGGGATCTCTGGGATTGGATGGAATGGGATGGGATGGGATGTGATCCCTGGGATGGGATGGGATGGGATGGGATGGGATCTCTGAGATGGGATGGGATCCCTGGGATGGGATCACTGGGATTTGATGGGATGTGATGGGATGGGATGGAATGGGATGGAATGGGATGGAATGGGATGGGATGGGATAGGATGGGATGGGATGGGATGGGATCCCTGGGATGGGATGGGATCCCTGGGATGGGGTCCCTGGGATGGGATGGGATGGGATCCCTACGATGGATGGGATCCCTAGGATGGGATGGGATCCCTGGGATGGGATGGGATGGGATGGGATCCCTGGGATGGGATCCCTGGGATGGGATTGGATGGGATGGGATGGGATGGGATGGGATTGGATGGGATGAGATGGGATAGGATGGGATCCATGGGATGGGATGTGATGGGATGGGATGGGATCCTTGGGATGGGATGGGATCCCTGGGATGGGATCCCTGGGATGGGATCTCTGGAATGGGATGGGATGGGATGGGATGGGACGGGATGGGATGGGATGGGATGGGATGGGATGGGATGGGATGGGATCCCTGGGATGGGATGGGATGAGATGGGATCCCTGGGATGGGATGGGATGTGATCCGTGGGCTGAGATGGGATGGGATGGATGGGATCCCTGAAATGGGATGGGATGGGATCCCGCGTATGGGATGCCTGGGATGGGATTGCGTGGGATGGGATGGGATGGGGTGGGATCCCTGGGATGGGATGGGATGGGATCCCCGGGATGGGGTGGGATGGGATGGGATCCCTGCGATGAAATGGGATGCGATTGGATGCCTGGGATTGGATGGGATGGCATCCCTGGGTTGGGATCCCTGGAATGTGATCCCTCGTATGGGATGGCATTCCTGGAATGGGATGGAATCCCTGGGATGGGATCCCTGGGATGGGATGGGATACCTGGGATGGGATCCCTGGGATTGATGGGATGGGATGGGATGGGATGGGATGGGATGGGATGGGATGGGATGGGATGGGATGGGATGGGGTGGGATCCCTGGGATGGGAGGGGATCCCTGGGATGGGATGGGATGGGATGGGATGGGATGGGATGCGATGGGATGGGATGGGATGGGATGGGATGGGATGGGATAGGATGGGAACCATGGGATGGGATGTGATGGGATCCCTGGGATGGGATGGGATCCCTGGGATGGGGTCCCTGGGGTGGGATGGGATCCCTACGATGGGATGGGATCCCTGCGATGGGGTGGGATGGGATCGCTGGGATGGGATCCCTGGGATGGGATGGTATGGGATGGGATGGGATGGGATGGGATGGGATGGGATGGGATGGGATGAGATGGGATAGGATGGGATCCATGGGATGGGATGTGATGGGATGGGATGCCTGGGATGGGATGGGATCCCTGGGATGGGATCCCTGGGATGGTATGGGATCCCAGGGATGGGATCCCTGGGATGGGATGGGATCTCTGCGATGGGATGGGATGTTATCCCTGGGATGGGATCTCTGGGATTGGATGGAATGGGATGGGATGGGATGTGATCCCTGGGATGGGATGGGATGGGATGGGATGGGATGGGATCCCTGAGATGGGATGGGATCCCTGGGATGGGATCACTGGGATTTGATGGGATGTGATGGGATGGGATGGAATGGGATGGAATGGGATGGGACGGGATAGGATGGGATGGGATGGGATGGGATCCCTGGGATGGGATGGGATCCCTGGGATGGGGTCCCTGGGATGGGATGGGATGGGATCCCTACGATGGATGGGATCCCTAGGATGGGATGGGATCCCTGGGATGGGATGGGATGGGATGGGATCCCTGGGATGGGATCCCTGGGATGGGATTGGATGGGATGGGATGGGATGGGATGGGATTGGATGGGATGAGATGGGATAGGATGGGATCCATGGGATGGGATGTGATGGGATGGGATGGGATCCTTGGGATGGGATGGGATCCCTGGGATGGGATCCCTGGGATGGGATCTCTGGAATGGGATGGGATGGGATGGGATGGGACGGGATGGGATGGGATGGGATGGGATGGGATCCCTGGGATGGGATGGGATGAGATGGGATCCCTGGGATGGGATGGGATGTGATCCGTGGGCTGAGATGGGATGGGATGGATGGGATCCCTGAAATGGGATGGGATGGGATCCCGCGTATGGGATGCCTGGGATGGGATTGCGTGGGATGGGATGGGATGGGGTGGGATCCCTGGGATGGGATGGGATGGGATCCCCGGGATGGGGTGGGATGGGATGGGATCCCTGCGATGAAATGGGATGCGATTGGATGCCTGGGATTGGATGGGATGGCATCCCTGCGTTGGGATCCCTGGAATGTGATCCCTCGTATGGGATGGCATTCCTGGAATGGGATGGAATCCCTGGGATGGGATCCCTGGGATGGGATGGGATACCTGGGATGGGATCCCTGGGATTGATGGGATGGGATGGGATGGGATGGGATGGGATGGGATGGGATGGGATGGGATGGGATGGGATGGGATCCCTGGGATGGGAGGGGATCCCTGGGATGGGATGGGTTGGGATGGGATGGGATGGGATGGGATGCGATGGGATGGGATGGGATGGGATGGGATGGGATAGGATGGGATCCATGGGATGGGATGTGATGGGATCCCTGGGATGGGATGGGATCCCTGGGATGGGGTCCCTGGGGTGGGATGGGATCCCTACGATGGGATGGGATCCCTGCGATGGGGTGGGATGGGATCGCTGGGATGGGATGGGATGTGATGGGATGGGATGGAATGGGATGGAATGGGATGGAATGGGATGGGATGGGATCCCTGGGATGGGATGGGATCCCTGCGATGGGGTCCCTGGGATGGGATGGGATGGGATCCCTACGATGGGATGGGATCCCTGGGATGGGATGGGATCCCTGGGATGGGATCCCTGGGATGGGATTGGATGGGATGGGATGGGATGGGATCCTTGGGATGGGATGGGATGGGATCCCTGGGATGGGGTGGGATGCCTGGGATGCGGTCCCTTGGATGGGATGGGATGGGATCCCTTCGATGGGATGGGATGGGATCCCGCGTATGGGATGCCTGGGATGGGATTGGGTGGGATGGGATGGGATGGGGTGGGATCCCTGGGATGGGATGGGATGGGATCCCCGGGATGGGATGGGATGGGATCCCTGGGATGGGATGGGATGGGATGGTATCCCTGCGATGAAATGGGATGCGATTGGATGCCTGGGATTGGATGTGATGGCATCCCTGGGTTGGGATCCCTGGAATGTGATCCCTCGTATGGGATGGCATCCCTGGAATGGGATGGAATCCCTGGGATGGGATCCCTGGGATGGGATGGGATACCTGGGATGGGATCCCTGGGATTGATGGGATGGGATGGGATGGGTTGGGATGGGATGGGATGGGATGGGATGGGATGGGATGGGATTGGATGGGATGGGATGGGATCCCTGGGATGGGAGGGGATCCCTGGGATGGGATGGGATGGGATGGGATGCGATGGGATGGGATGGGATGGGATGGGATGGGATGCGGTGGGATGGGATGTGTTGGGATGGGAGGGTATCCCTGGGATGGGATGGGATGGGATGGGATGGGATGGGATGGGATGGGATGGGATGGGATGGGATGGGACGGGATGGGATGGGATGGGATGGCATGGGATGGGATGGGATGGCATGGGATGGGATGGGATGGGATCCCTGGGATGGGATCCCTGTGATGGGATGGGATCCCTGGGATGGGAAGGGATCCCTGGGATGGGATGTGATCCCTGGGATGGGATCACTGGGATGTGATGGGATGTGATGGGATGGGATGGAATGGGATGGAATGGGATGGAATGGGATGGGATGGGATCCCTGGGATGGGATGGGATCCCTGCGATGGGGTCCCTGGGATGGGATGGGATGGGATCCCTACGATGGGATGGGATCCCTGGGATGGGATGGGATCCCTGGGATGGGATCCCTGGGATGGGATTGGATGGGATGGGATGGGATGGGATCCTTGGGATGGGATGGGATGGGATCCCTGGGATGGGGTGGGATGCCTGGGATGCGGTCCCTTGGATGGGATGGGATGGGATCCCTTCGATGGGATGGGATGGGATCCCGCGTATGGGATGCCTGGGATGGGATTGGGTGGGATGGGATGGGATGGGGTGGGATCCCTGGGATGGGATGGGATGGGATCCCCGGGATGGGATGGGATGGGATCCCTGGGATGGGATGGGATGGGATGGTATCCCTGCGATGAAATGGGATGCGATTGGATGCCTGGGATTGGATGTGATGGCATCCCTGGGTTGGGATCCCTGGAATGTGATCCCTCGTATGGGATGGCATCCCTGGAATGGGATGGAATCCCTGGGATGGGATCCCTGGGATGGGATGGGATACCTGGGATGGGATCCCTGGGATTGATGGGATGGGATGGGATGGGTTGGGATGGGATGGGATGGGATGGGATGGGATGGGATGGGATGGGATGGGATGGGATTGGATGGGATGGGATGGGATCCCTGGGATGGGAGGGGATCCCTGGGATGGGATGGGATGGGATGGGATGGGATGGGATGGGATGGGATGCGATGGGATGGGATGGGATGGGATGGGATGCGGTGGGATGGGATGTGTTGGGATGGGAGGGTATCCCTGGGATGGGATGGGATGGGATGGGATGGGATGGGATGGGATGGGATGGGATGGGATCCCTGGGATGGGAGGGGATCCCTGGGATGGGATGGGATGGGATGGGATGGGATGGGATGGGATGGGATGGGATGGGATGCGATGGGATGGGATGGGATGGGATGGGATGGGATAGGATGGGATCCATGGGGGGGGATGTGATGGGATGGGATGGGATCCCTGGGATGGGATGGGATCCCTGGGATGGGATCCCTGGGATGGGATCCCTGAGATGGGATGGGATCCCGGGGATGGCATCCCTCGGATGGGATGGGATCGCTGCGATGGGATGGAATGGGATGTTATCCCTGGGATGGGATCTCTGGGATGGGATGGGATGGGACGGGATGGGACGGGATGGGGTAGGTTGGGATGGGATGGGATCCCTGGGATGGGATGGGATGCGATCCCTGGGATGAGATGGGATGGGGTGCGATCCCTGGGATGAGATGGGATGGGATGGGATCCCTGAGATGGGATGGGATGGGATGGGATGGGATGGGATGGGATGGGATCCCTACGATGGGATGGGATCCCTGCGACGGGTTGGGATGGGATGGGATCCCTGGGATGGGATCCCTGGGATGGGATTGGATGGGATGGGATGGGATGGGGTGGGATCCCTGGGATGGGATGGGATGGGATGGGAACGGATGGGATCCCTGGGATGGGATTAGATCCCTGGGATGGGATCCCTCGGAAGGGATGGGGTTCCGGGGATGGGATGGGATCCCTTGGATGGGATGGGATTCCTGGAAGTGGATGGGATGGGATTCCTGGGATGGGAATGGATGGGATGGGATGGGATGGGATGGGATGGGATGGGATGGGATGGGATGGGATGGGATGGGATGGGATGGGATCCCTACGATGGGATGGGATCCCTGCGATGGGATGGGATGGGATGGGATCCCTGGGTTGGGATCCCTGGGATGGGATTGTATGGGATGGGATGGGATGGGATGGGATCCCTGGGATGGGATTAGATCCCTGGGATGGGATCCCTCGGAAGGGATGGGGTCCCTGGGATGGGATGGGATCCCTTGGATGGGATGGGATTCCTGGAAGTGGATGGGATGGGATTCCTGGGATGGGAATGGATGGGATGGGATGAGATGGGATGGGATGGGATGGCATGGGATGGGATGGGATCCCTGGGATGGGATCCCTGTGATGGGACGGGATCCCTGGGATAGGATGGGAACCCAGGGTTGGCATCGGATCCCTGGGATGGGATCCCTGGGATGGGATGGGATCCTTGGGATGGGATGGGATCCAGGGGATGGGATGGGATGGGATGGGATGGGATGGGATGGGATGGGATGAGATGGGATAGGATGGGATCCATGGGATGGGATGTGATGGGATGGGATGCCTGGGATGGGATGGGATCCCTGGGATGGGATCCCTGGGATGGTATGGGATCCCAGGGATGGGATCCCTGGGATGGGATGGGATCTCTGCGATGGGATGGGATGTTATCCCTGGGATGGGATCTCTGGGATTGGATGGAATGGGATGGGATGGGATGTGATCCCTGGGATGGGATGGGATGGGATGGGATGGGATCCCTGAGATGGGATGGGATCCCTGGGATGGGATCACTGGGATTTGATGGGATGTGATGGGATGGGATGGAATGGGATGGAATGGGATGGGATGGGATAGGATGGGATGGGATGGGATGGGATCCCTGGGATGGGATGGGATCCCTGGGATGGGGTCCCTGGGATGGGATGGGATGGGATCCCTACGATGGATGGGATCCCTAGGATGGGATGCGATCCCTGGGATGGGATGGGATGGGATGGGATCCCTGGGATGGGATCCCTGGGATGGGATTGGATGGGATGGGATGGGATGGGATTGGATGGGATGAGATGGGATAGGATGGGATCCATGGGATGGGATGTGATGGCATGGGATGGGATCCTTGGGATGGGATGGGATCCCTGGGATGGGATCCCTGGGATGGGATCTCTGGAATGGGATGGGATGGGATGGGATGGGATGGGACGGGATGGGATGGGATGGGATGGGATGGGATGGGATCCCTGGGATGGGATGGGATGAGATGGGATCCCTGGGATGGGATGGGATGTGATCCGTGGGCTGAGATGGGATGGGATGGATGGGATCCCTGAAATGGGATGGGATGGGATCCCGCGTATGGGATGCCTGGGATGGGATTGCGTGGGATGGGATGGGATGGGGTGGGATCCCTGGGATGGGATGGGATGGGATCCCCGGGATGGGGTGGGATGGGATGGGATCCCTGCGATGAAATGGGATGCGATTGGATGCCTGGGATTGGATGGGATGGCATCCCTGGGTTGGGATCCCTGGAATGTGATCCCTCGTATGGGATGGCATTCCTGGAATGGGATGGAATCCCTGGGATGGGATCCCTGGGATGGGATGGGATACCTGGGATGGGATCCCTGGGATTGATGGGATGGGATGGGATGGGATGGGATGGGATGGGATCCCTGGGATGGGAGGGGATCCCTGGGATGGGATGGGATGGGATGGGATGGGATGGGATGGGATGGGATGGGATGGGATGCGATGGGATGGGATGGGATGGGATGGGATGGGATAGGATGGGATCCATGGGATGGGATGTGATGGGATCCCTGGGATGGGATGGGATCCCTGGGATGGGGTCCCTGGGGTGGGATGGGATCCCTACGATGGGATGGGATCCCTGCGATGGGGTGGGATGGGATCGCTGGGATGGGATCCCTGGGATGGGATGGGATGGGATGGGATGGGATGGGATGGGATGGGATGGGATGGGATGGGATGGGATGGGATGGGATGAGATGGGATAGGATGGGATCCATGGGATGGGATGTGATGGGATGGGATGCCTGGGATGGGATGGGATCCCTGGGATGGGATCCCTGGGATGGTATGGGATCCCAGGGATGGGATCCCTGGGATGGGATGGGATCTCTGCGATGGGATGGGATGTTATCCCTGGGATGGGATCTCTGGGATTGGATGGAATGGGATGGGATGGGATGTGATCCCTGGGATGGGATGGGATGGGATGGGATGGGATCCCTGAGATGGGATGGGATCCCTGGGATGGGATCACTGGGATTTGATGGGATGTGATGGGATGGGATGGAATGGGATGGAATGGGATGGGATGTGATGGGATGGGATTGAATGGGATGGAATGGGATGGGATAGGATGGGATGGGATGGGATGGGATCCCTGGGATGGGATGGGATCCCTGGGATGGGGTCCCTGGGATGGGATGGGATGGGATCCCTACGATGGATGGGATCCCTAGGATGGGATGGGATCCCTGGGATGGGATGGGATGGGATGGGATCCCTGGGATGGGATCCCTGGGATGGGATTGGATGGGATGGGATGGGATGGGATGGGATGGGATTGGATGGGATGAGATGGGATAGGATGGGATCCATGGGATGGGATGTGATGGGATGGGATGGGATCCTTGGGATGGGATGGGATCCCTGGGATGGGATCCCTGGGATGGGATCTCTGGAATGGGATGGGATGGGATGGGATGGGACGGGATGGGATGGGATGGGATGGGATGGGATCCCTGGGATGGGATGGGATGAGATGGGATCCCTGGGATGGGATGGGATGTGATCCGTGGGCTGAGATGGGATGGGATGGATGGGATCCCTGAAATGGGATGGGATGGGATCCCGCGTATGGGATGCCTGGGATGGGATTGCGTGGGATGGGATGGGATGGGGTGGGATCCCTGGGATGGGATGGGATGGGATCCCCGGGATGGGGTGGGATGGGATGGGATCCCTGCGATGAAATGGGATGCGATTGGATGCCTGGGATTGGATGGGATGGCATCCCTGGGTTGGGATCCCTGGAATGTGATCCCTCGTATGGGATGGCATTCCTGGAATGGGATGGAATCCCTGGGATGGGATCCCTGGGATGGGATGGGATACCTGGGATGGGATCCCTGGGATTGATGGGATGGGATGGGATGGGATGGGATGGGATGGGATGGGATGGGATGGGATGGGATGGGATCCCTGGGATGGGAGGGGATCCCTGGGATGGGATGGGTTGGGATGGGATGGGATGGGATGGGATGGGATGGGATGGGATGGGATGGGATGGGATAGGATGGGATCCATGGGATGGGATGTGATGGGATCCCTGGGATGGGATGGGATCCCTGGGATGGGGTCCCTGGGGTGGGATGGGATCCCTACGATGGGATGGGATCCCTGCGATGGGGTGGGATGGGATCGCTGGGATGGGATGGGATGTGATGGGATGGGATGGAATGGGATGGAATGGGATGGAATGGGATGGGATGGGATCCCTGGGATGGGATGGGATCCCTGCGATGGGGTCCCTGGGATGGGATGGGATGGGATCCCTACGATGGGATGGGATCCCTGGGATGGGATGGGATCCCTGGGATGGGATCCCTGGGATGGGATTGGATGGGATGGGATGGGATGGGATCCTTGGGATGGGATGGGATGGGATCCCTGGGATGGGGTGGGATGCCTGGGATGCGGTCCCTTGGATGGGATGGGATGGGATCCCTTCGATGGGATGGGATGGGATCCCGCGTATGGGATGCCTGGGATGGGATTGGGTGGGATGGGATGGGATGGGGTGGGATCCCTGGGATGGGATGGGATGGGATCCCCGGGATGGGATGGGATGGGATCCCTGGGATGGGATGGGATGGTATCCCTGCGATGAAATGGGATGCGATTGGATGCCTGGGATTGGATGTGATGGCATCCCTGGGTTGGGATCCCTGGAATGTGATCCCTCGTATGGGATGGCATCCCTGGAATGGGATGGAATCCCTGGGATGGGATCCCTGGGATGGGATGGGATACCTGGGATGGGATCCCTGGGATTGATGGGATGGGATGGGATGGGTTGGGATGGGATGGGATGGGATGGGATGGGATGGGATGGGATGGGATTGGATGGGATGGGATGGGATCCCTGGGATGGGAGGGGATCCCTGCGACGGGTTGGGATGGGATGGGATCCCTGGGATGGGATCCCTGGGATGGGATTGGATGGGATGGGATGGGGTGGGATCCCTGGGATGGGATGGGATGGGATGGGATGGGATGGGATGGGATGGGATGGGATCCCTGGGATGGGAGGGGATCCCTGGGATGGGATGGGATGGGATGGGATGGGATGGGATGCGATGGGATGGGATGGGATGGGATGGGATGGGATGGGATGGTATGGGATGGGATGGGATGGGATGCGGTGGGATGGGATGTGTTGGGATGGGAGGGTATCCCTGGGATGGGATGGGATGGGATGGGATGGGATGGGATGGGATGGGATGGGATCCCTGGGATGGGAGGGGATCCATGGGATGGGATGGGATGGGATGGGATGGGATGGGATGGGATGGGATGGGATGGGATGGGATGGGATGGGATGGGATCCCTACGATGGGATGGGATCCCTGCGACGGGTTGGGATGGGATGGGATCCCTGGGATGGGATCCCTGGGATGGGATTGGATGGGATGGGATGGGGTGGGATCCCTGGGATGGGATGGGATGGGATGGGATGGGATGGGATGGGATGGGATGGGATCGGATGGGATCCCTGGGATGGGATTAGATCCCTGGGATGGGATCCCTCGGAAGGGATGGGGTTCCGGGGATGGGATCCCTTGGATGGGATGGGATTCCTGGAAGTGGATGGGATGGGATTCCTGGGATGGGAATGGATGGGATGGGACGGGATGGGATGGGATGGGATGGGATCCCTGGGATGGGATCCCTGTGATGGGACGGGATCCCTGGGATAGGATGGGAACCCAGGGTTGGCATCGGATCCCTGGGATGGGATCCCTGGGATGGGATGAGATCCCTGGGATGGGATGGGATCCAGGGGATGGGATGGGATGGGATGGGATGGGATGAGATGGGATAGGATGGGATCCATGGGATGGGATGTGATGGGATGGGATGCCTGGGATGGGATGGGATCCCTGGGATGGGATCCCTGGGATGGTATGGGATCCCAGGGATGGGATCCCTGGGATGGGATGGGATCTCTGCGATGGGATGGGATGGGATGTTATCCCTGGGATGGGATCTCTGGGATTGGATGGAATGGGATGGGATGGGATGGGATGTGATCCCTGGGATGGGATGGGATGGGATGGGATGGGATCCCTGAGATGGGATGGGATCCCTGGGATGGGATCACTGGGATTTGATGGGATGTGATGGGATGGGATGGAATGGGATGGAATGGGATGGAATGGGATGGGATGGGATAGGATGGGATGGGATGGGATGGGATCCCTGGGATGGGATGGGATCCCTGGGATGGGGTCCCTGGGATGGGATGGGATGGGATCCCTACGATGCATGGGATCCCTAGGATGGGATGGGATCCCTGGGATGGGATGGGATGGGATGGGATCCCTGGGATGGGATCCCTGGGATGGGATTGGATGGGATGGGATGGGATGGGATTGGATGGGATGAGATGGGATAGGATGGGATCCATGGGATGGGATGTGATGGGATGGGATGGGATCCTTGGGATGGGATGGGATCCCTGGGATGGGATCCCTGGGAGGGGATCTCTGGAATGGGATGGGATGGGATGGGATGGGACGGGATGGGATGGGATGGGATGGGATGGGATCCCTGGGATGGGATGGGATGAGATGGGATCCCTGGGATGGGATGGGATGTGATCCGTGGGCTGAGATGGGATGGGATGGATGGGATCCCTGAAATGGGATGGGATGGGATCCCGCGTATGGGATCCCTGGGATGGGATTGCGTGGGATGGGATGGGATGGGGTGGGATCCCTGGGATGGGATGGGATGGGATCCCCGGGATGGGATGGGATGGGATGGGATCCCTGCGATGAAATGGGATGCGATTGGATGCCTGGGATTGGATGGGATGGCATCCCTGGGTTGGGATCCCTGGAATGTGATCCCTCGTATGGGATGGCATTCCTGGAATGGGATGGAATCCCTGGGATGGGATCCCTGGGATGGGATGGGATACCTGGGATGGGATCCCTGGGATTGATGGGATGGGATGGGATGGGATGGGATGGGATGGGATGGGATGGGATGGGATGGGATGGGATCCCTGGGATGGGAGGGGATCCCTGGGATGGGATGGGATGGGATGGGATGGGATGGGATGGGATGGGATGCGATGGGATGGGATGGGATGGGATGGGATGGGATGGGATGGGATGCGGTGGGATGGGATGTGTTGGGATGGGAGGGTATCCCTGGGATGGGATGGGATGGGATGGGATGGGATGGGATCCCTGGGATGGGAGGGGATCCATGGGATGGGATGGGATGGGATGGGATGGGATGGGATGGGATGGGATGGGATGGGATGGGATGGGATGGGATGGGATGAGATGGGATAGGATGGGATCCATGGGGGGGGATGTGATGGGATGGGATGGGATCCCTGGGGTGGGATGGGATCCCTGGGATGGGATCCCTGGGATGGGATGGGATCCCGGGGATGGCATCCCTCGGATGGGATGGGATCGCTGCGATGGGATGGAATGGGATGTTATCCCTGGGATGGGATCTCTGGGATGGGATGGGATGGGATGGGATGGGATGGGACGGGATGGGACAGGATGGGATAGGTTGGGATGGGATGGGATCCCTGGGATGGGATGGGATGGGATGGGATCCCTGAGATGGGATGGGATGGGATGGGATGGGATCCCTGAGATGGGATAGGATGGGATGGGATGGGATGTGATCCCTGGGATGGGATGGGATGGGATGGGATGGGATGGGATCCCTGAGATGGGATGGGATCCCTGGGATGGGATCACTGGGATGTGATGGGATGTGATGGGATGGGATGGAATGGGATGGAATGGGATGGAATGGGATGGGATGGGATAGGATGGGATGGGATGGGATGGGATCCCTGGGATGGGATGGGATCCCTGGGATGGGGTCCCTGGGATGGGATGGGATGGGATCCCTACGATGGGATGGGATCCCTGGGATGGGATGGGATGGGATGGGATGGGATGGGATGGGATGGGATGGGATCCCTGGGATGGGATGGGATGGGACGGGATGGGATGGGATGGGATGGGATCCCTGGGATGGGACGGGATGAGATGGGATCCCTGGGATGGGATGGGATGCGATCCGTGGGCTGAGATGGGATGGGATGGATGGGATCCATGAAATGGGATGGGATGGGATCCCGCGTATGGGATGCCTGGGATGGGATTGGGTGGGATGGGATGGGATGGGATGTTATCCCTGGGATGGGATCTCTGGGATTGGATGGAATGGGATGGGATGGGATGAGATGGGATAGGATGGGATCCCTGAGATGGGATAGGATGGGATGGGATGTGATCCCTGGGATGGGATGGGATGGGATCCCTGAGATGGGATGGGATCCCTGGGATGGGATCACTGGGATGTGATGGGATGTGATGGGATGGGATGGAATGGGATGGAATGGGATGGGATGGGATAGGATGGGATGGGATGGGATGGGATGGGATCCCTGGGATGAGATGGGATCCCTGGGATGGGGTCCCTGGGATGGGATGGGATCCCTACGATGGGATGGGATCCCTGGGATGGGATGGGATGGGATCCCTGGGATGGGATCCCTGGGATGGGATTGGATGGGATGGGATGGGATGGGATGGGATCCTTGGGATGGGATGGGATGGGATCCCTGGGATGGGGTGGGATGCCTGGGATGCGGTCCCTTGGATGGGATGGGATGGGATCCCTACGATGTGATGGGATCCCTGCGATGGGATGGGATGGGATGGGATCCCTGGGATGGGATCCCTGGGATGGGATGGGATGGGATTGGATGGGATGAGATGGGATAGGATGGGATCCATGGGATGGGATGTGATGGGATGGGATGGGATCCCTGGGATGGGATGGGATCCCTGGGATGGGATCCCTGGGATGGGATCTCTGGAATGGGATGGGATGGGACGGGATGGGACGGGATGGGATGGGATGGGATGGGATCCCTGGGATGGGATGGGATGGGATGGGATGGGATGGGATGGGATCCCTGAGATGGGATCACTGGGATGTGATGGGATGGGATGGGATGGGATGGAATGGGATGGAATGGGATGGAATGGGATGGAATGGGATGGGATGGGATGGGATGGGATGGGATGGGATGGGATCCCTGGGATTGGATGGGATCCCTGGGATGGGGTCCCTGGGATGGGATGGGATGGGATCCCTATGATGGGATGGGATCCCTGCGATGGGATGGGATGGGATGGGATCCCTGCGATGGGATCCCTGGGATGGGATTGGATGCTATGGGATGGGATGGGATGGGATCCATGGGATGGGATGGGATGGGATCCCTGGGATGGGATGGGATCCCTGGGATGGGGTCCCTGGGATGGGATGGGATGGGATCCCTACGATGGGATGGGATCCCTGGGATGGGATGGTATGGGATGGGATGGGATGAGATGGGATAGGATGGGATCCATGGGATGGGATGTGATGTGATGGGATGGGATCCCTGGGATGGGATGGGATCCCTGGGATGGGATCCCTGGGATGGGATCTCTGGAATGGGATGGGATGGGACGGGATGGGATGGGATGGGATGGGATGGGATGGGATGGGACGAGACGGGATGGGATAGGTTGGGATGGGATGGGATCCCTGGGATGGGATGGGATGCGATCCCTGGGCAGAGATGGGATGGGATGGATGGGATCCCTGAAATGGGATGGGATGGGATCCCGCGTATGGGATGCCTGGTATGGGATTGGGTGGGATGGGATGAGGTGGGATCCCTGGGATGGGATGGGATCCCTGGGATGGGATCCCTGGGATGGGATCTCTGGAATGGGATGGGATGGGACGGGATGGGATGGGATGGGATGGGATGGGATGGGATGGGATGGGATGGGATGGGATGGGATGGGACGGGACGGGATGGGATAGGCTGGGATGGGATGGGATCCCTGGGATGGGATGGGATGCGATCCCTGGGCTGAGATGGGATGGGATGAATGGGATCCCTGAAATGGGATGGGATGGGATCCCGCGTATGGGATGCCTGGTATGGGATTGGGTGGGATGGGATGGGGTGGGATCCCTGGGATGGGATGGGATCCCTGGGATGGGATGGGATGGGATGGGATGGGATGGGATGGAATCCCTGCGATGAAATGGGATGCGATTGGATGCCTGGGATTGGATGGGATGGCATCCCTGGGTTGGGATCCCTGGAATGTGATCCCTCGTATCGGATGGCATCCCTGGAATGGGATGGAATCTGTGGGATGGGATCCCTGGGATGGGATGGGATACCTGGGATGGGATCCCTGGGATTGATGGGATGGGATGGGATGGGATGGGATCCCTGGGATGGGAGGGGATCCCTGGGATAAGATGGGATGGGATGGGATGGGATGGGATGGGATGGGATGGGATGGGATGGGATGGGATGGGATGGGATTGGATGGGATGGGATGGGATGGGATCCCTGGGATGGGAGGGGATCCCTGGGATGGGATGGGATGGGATGGGATGGGATGGGATGTGTTGGGATGGGAGGGTATCCCTGGGATGGGATGGGATGGGATGGGATGGAATGGGATGGGATGGGATGGGATGAGATGGGATAGGATGGGATCCATGGGATGGGATGTGATGGGATCCCTGGGATGGGATGGGATCCCTGGGATGGGGTCCCTGGGGTGGGATGGGATCCCTACGATGGGATGGGATCCCTGCGATGGGGTGGGATGGGATCGCTGGGATGGGATCCCTGGGATGGGATGGTATGGGATGGGATGGGATGGGATGGGATGGGATGGGATGGGATGAGATGGGATAGGATGGGATCCATGGGATGGGATGTGATGGGATGGGATGGGATCCCTGGGATGGGATGGGATCCCTGGGATGGGATCCCTGGGATGGGATCTCTGGAATGGGATGGGATGGGATGGGACGGGATGGGATGGGATCGGATGGGATGGGATGGGACGGGACGGGATGGGATAGGTTGGGATGAGATGGGATCCCTGGGATGGGATGGGATGCGATCCCTGGGCTGAGATGGGTTGGGATGGATGGGATCCCTGAAATGGGATGGGATGGGATCCCGCGTATGGGATGCCTGGGATGGGATTGGGTGGGATGGGATGGGATGGGGTGGGATCCCTGGGATGGGATGGGATGGGATGTGATGGGATGGGATGGGATGGGATGGGATGGGATGGGATGGGATCCCTGCGATGAAATGGGATGCGATTGGATGACTGGGATTGGATGGGATGGCATCCCTGGGTTGGGATCCCTGGAATGTGATCCCTCGTATGGGATGGCATCCCTGGAATGGGATGGAATCTCTGGGATGGGATCCCTGGGATGGGATGGGATACCTGGGATGGGATCCCTGGGATTGATGGGATGGGATGGGATGGGATGGGATCCCTGGGATGGGAGGGGATCCCTGGGATAAGATGGGATGGGATGGGATGGGATGGGATGGGATGGGATGGGATGGGATGGGATGGGATGGGATGGGATGGGATGGGATGGGATGGGATTGGATGGGATGGGATGGGATGGGATCCCTGGGATGCGAGGGGATCCCTGGGATGGGATGGGATGGGATGGGATGAAATGGGATGGGAGGGTATCCCTGGGTTGGGATGGGATCCATGGGATGGGATGTGATGGGATGGGATGGGATCCCTGGGATGGGATGGGATCCCTGGGATGGGATCCCTGGGATGGGATCTCTGGAATGGGATGGGATGGGATGGGACGGGATGGGATGGGATGGGATGGAACGGGATGGGTTGGGATAGGTTGGGTTGGGATGGGATCCCTGGGATGAGATGGGATGGGGTGCCATCCCTGGGATGAGATGGGATGGTATGGGATCCCTGTGATGGGATGGGATGGGATGGGATTCCTGGGATGGGATGGGATGGGATCCCTGAGATGGGATGGGATCCCTGGGATGGGATCACTGGGATGTGATGGGATGGGATGGGATGGAATGGGATGGAATGGGGTGAGATGGGATGGGATGGGATGGGATGGGATGGGATCCCTGGGATGGGATGGGATCCCTGGGATGGGGTCCCTGGGATGGGATGGGATCCCTACGATGGGATGGGATCCCTGGGATGGGGTGGGATGGGATCCCTGGGATGGGATCCCTGGGATGGGATGGTATGGGATGGGATGGGATGGGATGAGATGGGATAGGATGGGATCCATGGGATGGGATGTGATGGGATGGGATGGGATCCCTGGGACGGGGTGGGATCCCTGGGATGGGATCCCTGGGATGGGATCTCTGGAATGGGATGGGATGGGATGGGACGGGATGGGATGGGATGGGATGGGATGGGACGGGATGGGATGGGATAGGTTGGGATGAGATGGGATCCCTGGGATGGGATGGGATGCGATCCCTGGGCTGAGATGGGTTGGGATGGATGGGATCCCTGAAATGGGATGGGATGGGATCCCGCGTATGGGATGCCTGGGATGGGATTGGGTGGGATGGGATGGGATGGGGTGGGATCCCTGGGATGGGATGGGATGGGATCCCTGGGATGGGATGGGATGGGATGGGATGGGATGGGATGGGATGGGATCCCTGCGATGAAATGGGATGCGATTGGATGACTGGGATTGGATGGGATGGCATCCCTGGGTTGGGATCCCTGGAATGTGATCCCTCGTATGGGATGGCATCCCTGGAATGGGATGGAATCTCTGGGATGGGATCCCTGGGATGGGATGGGATGGGATACCTGGGATGTGATCCCTGGGATTGATGGGATGGGATGGGATGGGATGGGATGGGATGGGATGGGATCCCTGGGATGGGAGGGGATCCCTGGGATAAGATGGGATGGGATGGGATGGGATGGGATGGGATGGGATGGGATTGGATGGGATGGGATGGGATCCCTGGGATGGGATGGGATCCCTGGGATGGGATGGGATGGGATGGGATTGGATGGGATGGGATGGGATGGGATGGGATGGGGTGGGATGGGATGTGTTGGGATGGGATGGGATCCCAGGGATGGGATGGGATGGGATGGGATCCATGGGATGGGATGGGATGGGATGGGATGGGATGGGATGGGATGGGATGGGATGGGATGGGATGGGATGGGATGGGATGGGATGGGATGTGATGGGATGGGAGGGTATCCCTGGGTTGGGATGGGATCCCTGGGATGGGATGGGATCCCCGGGATGGCATCCCTCGGATGGGATGGGATCTCTGCGATTGGATGGGATGGGATGTTATCCCTGGGATGGGATCTCTGGGATGGGATGGGATGGGATGGGATGGGATGGGATGGGATGGGATGGGATGGGATGGGATGGGACGGGATGGGATGGGATAGGTTGGGATGGGATGGGATCCCTGGGATGGGATGGGATACGATCCCTGGGATGAGATGGGATGGGGTGCGATCCCTGGGATGGGATGGGATGGGATGGGATGGGATCCCTGAGATGGGATGGGATGGGATGGGATGGGATGGGATGGGATGTGATCCCTGGGATGGGATGGGATGGGATTGGATGGGATGGGATCAGTGGGATGGGATGGGATGGGATGGGATGGGATGGGATGGGATCCCTGGGATGGGATGCCTGGGATGGGATCCCTGGGATGGGATGGGCTGGGATCTCTGGGATAGGATGGGATCCCAGGGTTGGGATCGGATCCCTGGGATGGGATTCCTGGGATGGGATGCGATCCCTGGGATGGGATCCCTGGAATGAGATGTGATCCCTGGGATGGGATGGGATGGGATGGGACCCCTGGGATGGGATGGGATGGGATGGGATGAGATCCCTGGGATGGGATGGGATGGGATAGGTTGGGATGGGATCCCTGCGATGAAATGGGATGGGATTGGATGCCTGGGATTGGATGGGATGGGATCCCTGGGTTGGGATCCCTGGAATGTGATCCCTCGTATGGGATGGCATCCCTGGGATGGGATGGCATCCCTGGGATGGGATCCCTGGGATGGGATGGGATACCTGGGATGGGATACCTGGGATTGATGGGATGGGATGGGATGGGATGTGATGGGATGGGATGGGATGGGATCCCTGGGATGGGAGGGGATCCCTGGGATGGGATGGGATGGGATGGGATGGGATGAGATGGGATAGGATGGGATCCATGGGATGGGATGTGATGGGATGGGATGGGATCCCTGGGATGGGATGGGATCCCTGGGATGGGATCCCTGGGATGGGATCTCTGGACTGGGATGGGCTGGGATGGGACGGGATGGGATGGGATCGGATGGGATGGGATGGGACGGGACGGGACAGGATGGGATAGGTTGGGATGAGATGGGATCCCTGGGATGGGATGGGATGCGATCCCTGGGCTGAGATGGGTTGGGATGGATGGGATCCCTGAAATGGGATGGGATGGGATCCCGCGTATGGGATGCCTGGGATGGGATTGGGTGGGATGGGATGGGATGGGGTGGGATCCCTGGGATGGGATGGGATGGGATCCCTGGGATGGGATGGGATGGGATGTGATGGGATGGGATGGGATGGGATCCCTGCGATGAAATGGGATGCGATTGGATGACTGGGATTGGATGGGATGGCATCCCTGGGTTGGGATCCCTGGAATGTGATCCCTCGTATGGGATGGCATCCCTGGAATGGGATGGAATCTCTGGGATGGGATCCCTGGGATGGGATGGGATACCTGGGATGGGATCCCTGGGATTGATGGGATGGGATGGGATGGGATGGGATCCCTGGGATGGGAGGGGATCCCTGGGATAAGATGGGATGGGATGGGATGGGATGGGATGGGATGGGATGGGATGGGATGGGATGGGATGGGATGGGATTGGATGGGATGGGATCCCTAAGATGGGAGGGGATCCCTGGGATGGGATGGGATGGGATGGGATGGGATGGGATGGGATGGGATGGGATGAAATGGGATGGGAGGGTATCCCTGGGTTGGGATGGGATCCATGGGATGGGATGTGATGGGATGGGATGGGATCCCTGGGATGGGATGGGATCCCTGGGATGGGATCTCTGTAATGGGATGGGATGGGATGGGACGGGATGGGATGGGATGGGATGGGATGGGACGGGATGGGTTGGGATAGGTTGGGTTGGGATGGGATCCCTGGGATGAGATGGGATGGGGTGCCATCCCTGGGATGAGATGGGATGGTATGGGATCCCTGTGATGGGATGGGATGGGATGGGATTCCTGGGATGGGATGGGATGGGATCCCTGAGATGGGATGGGATCCCTGGGATGGGATCACTGGGATGTGATGGGATGGGATGGGATGGAATGGGATGGAATGGGGTGAGATGGGATGGGATGGGATGGGATGGGATCCCTGGGATGGGATGGGATCCCTGGGATGGGGTCCCTGGGATGGGATGGGATCCCTACGATGGGATGGGATCCCTGGGATGGGGTGGGATGGGATCCCTGGGATGGGATCCCTGGGATGGGATGGTATGGGATGGGATGGGATGGGATGAGATGGGATAGGATGGGATCCATGGGATGGGATGTGATGGGATGGGATCCCTGGGATGGGGTGGGATCCCTGGGATGGGATCCCTGGGATGGGATCTCTGGAATGGGATGGGATGGGACGGGATGGGATGGGATGGGATGGGATGGGATGGGATGGGATGGGATGGGATGGGACGGGACGGGATGGGATAGGTTGGGATGAGATGGGATCCCTGGGATGGGATGGGATGCGATCCCTGGGCTGAGATGGGTTGGGATGGATGGGATCCCTGAAATGGGATGGGATGGGATCCCGCGTATGGGATGCCTGGGATGGGATTGGGTGGGATGGGATGGGATGGGGTGGGATCCCTGGGATGGGATGGGATGGGATACCTGGGATGGGATGGGATGGGATGGGATGACTGGGATTGGATGGGATGGCATCCCTGGGTTGGGATCCCTGGAATGTGATCCCTCGTATGGGATGGCATCCCTGGAATGGGATGGAATCTCTGGGATGGGATCCCTGGGATTGGATGGGATGGGATACCTGGGATGGGATCCCTGGGATTGATGGGATGGGATGGGATGGGATGGGATGGGATGGGATGGGATGGGATGGGATGGGATGGGATGGGATGGGATCCCTGGGATGGGAGGGGATCCCTGGGATAAGATGGGATGGGATGGGATGGGATGGGATGGGATGGGATGGGATGGGATTGGATGGGATGGGATGGGATGTGTTGGGATGGGATGGGAGGGTATCCCTGGGATGGGATGGGATCCCGGGGTTGGGATGGGATCCATGGGATGGGATGGGATGGGATGGGATGGGATGGGATGGGATGGGATGGGATGGGATGGGATGTGTTGGGATGGGAGGGTATCCCTGGGATGGGATGGGATGGGCTGGGATCTCTGGGATAGGATGGGATCCCAGGGTTGGGATCGGATCCCTGGGATGGGATTCCTGGGATGGGATGCGATGCCTGGGATGGGATCCCTGGAATGAGATGTGATCCCTGGGATGGGATGGGATGGGATGGGATGGGATGGGATGGGACCCCTGGGATGGGATGGGATTGGATGGGATGGGATGGGATGGGGTGGGATGGGATGTGTTGGGATGGGATGGTATCCCTGGCATGGGATGGGATGGGATGGGATGGGATGGGATCCCTGGGTTGGGATGGGATCCATGGGATGGGATGGGATGGGATGGGATGGGATGGGATGGGATGGGATGGGATGGGATGGGATGGGATGAGATGGGATAGGATGGGATCCATGGGATGGGATGTGATGGGATGGGATCCCTGGGATGGGCTGGGATCCCTGGGATGGGATCTCTGGGATGGGGTGGGATCCCAGGGATGGGATCCCTGGGATAAGATGGGATCTCTGCGATGGGATGGGATGGGATGTTATCCCTGGGATGGGATCTCTGGGATGGGATGGGATGGGATGGGATGGGATGGGATGGGATGGGATGGGATGGGATGGGATGGGATCCCTGGGATGGGAGGGGATCCCTGCGATGAGATGGGATGGGGTGCCATCCCTGGGATGAGATGGGATGGGATCCCTGAGATGGGATGGGATGGGATGGGATGTGATCCCTGGGATGGGATGGGATGGGATGGGATGGGATGGGATGGGATGCGATGGGATCCCTGAGATGGGATGGGATCCCTGGGATGGGATCACTGGGATGTGATGGGATGGGATGGAATGGGATGGGATGGGATGGGATGGGATGGGATCCCTGGGAAGGGATGGGATCCCTGGGATGGGGTCCCTGGGATGGGATGGGATCCCTATGATGGGATGGGATCCCTGCGATGGGATGGGATGGGATGGGATCCCTGGAATGGGATCCCTGGGATGGGATTGGATGGGATGGGATGGGATGGGATGGGATCCATGGGATGGGATGGGATGGGATCCCTGGGATTGGATGGGATCCCTGGGATGGGGTCTCTGGGATGGGATGGGATGGGATCCCTACGATGGGATGGGATCCCTGGGATGGGATGGTATGGGATGGGATGGGATGAGATGGGATCGGATGGGATCCATGGGATGGGATGTGATGGGATGGGATGGGATCCCTGAGATGGGATGGGATCCCTGGGATGGGATCCCTGGGATGGGATCTCTGGAATGGGATGGGATGGGACGGGATGGGATGGGATGGGATGGGATGGGATGGGATGGGACGGGTCGGGATGGGATAGGTTGGGATGGGATGGGATCCCTGGGATGGGATGGGATGCGATCCCTGGGCTGAGATGGGATGGGATGGATGGAATCCCTGAAATGGGATGGGATGGGATTCCGCGTACGGGATGCCTGGTATGGGATTGGGTGGGATGGGATGGGGTGGGATCCCTGGGATGGGAGGGGCTCCCTGGGATAAGATGGGATGGGATGGGATGGGATTGGATTGGATGGGATGGGATGGGATCCCTGGGATGGGAGGGGATCCCTGGGATGGGATGGGATGGGATGGGATGGGATGGGATGGGATGGGATGGGATGGGATGGGATGGGATGGGATGGGATGGGATGGGATGTGTTGGGATGGGAGGGTATCCCTGGGATGGGATGGGATGGGATGGGATCCCTGGGTTGGGATGGGATCCATGGGATGGGATGGGATGGGATGGGATGGGATGGGATGGGATGGGATCCCTGGGATGGGAGGGGAACCCTGGGATGGGATGGGATGGGATTGGATGGGATGGGATGGGATGGGATCCCTGGGATGGGAGGGGATCCCTGGGATGGGATGGGATGGGGTGGGATGGGATGTGTTGGGATGGGAGGGTATCCCAGGGATGGGATGGGATGGGATGGGATCCCTGGGTTGGGATGGGATCCATGGGATGGGATGGGATGGGATGGGATGGGATGGGATGGGATGGGATGGGATGGGATGGGATGGGATGGGATGAGATGGGATAGGATGGGATCCATGGGATGGGATGTGATGGGATGGGATGGGATCCCTACGATGGGATGGGATCCCTGCGATGGGATCCCTGGGATGGGATGGGATGGGATCCCCGGGATGGCATCCCTCGGATGGGATGGGATCTCTGCGATTGGATGGGATGGGATGTTATCCCTGGGATGGGATCTCTGGGATGGGATGGGATGGGATGGGATGGGATGGGATGGGACGGGATGGGATGGGATAGGTTGGGATGGGATGGGATCCCTGGGATGGGATGGGATGCGATCCCTGGGATGAGATGGGATGGGGTGCGATCCCTGGGAGGAGATGGGATGGGATGGGATCCCTGAGATGGGATGGGATGGGATGGGATGGGATGTGATCCCTGGGATGGGATGGGATGGGATGGGATGGGATCCCTCCGCAGGGATGGGATCCCTGGGATGGGATCACTGGGATGTGATGGGATGGGATGGAATGGGATGGGATGGGATGGGATGGGATGGGATCCCTACGATGGGATGGGATCCCTGCGATGGGATGGGATGGGATGGGATCCCTGGGATGGGATCCCTGGGATGGGATGGGATGAGATGGGACGGGATGGGATGGGATAGGTTGGGATGGGATGGGATCCCTGGGATGGGATGGGATGCGATCCCTGGGATGAGATGGGATGGGGTGCGATCCCTGGGAGGAGATGGGATGGGATGGGATCCCTGAGATGGGATGGGATGGGATGGGATGGGATGGGATGGGATGGGATGTGATCCCTGGGATGGGATGGGATGGGATGGGTTGGGATCAGTGGGATGGGATGGGATGGGATGGGATGGGATGGGATGGGATGGGATGGGATCCCTGGGATGGGATGCCTGGGATGGGATCCCTGGGATGGGATGGGCTGGGATCTCTGGGATAGGATGGGATCCCAGGGTTGGGATCGGATCCCTGGGATGGGATTCCTGGGATGGGATGCGATCCCTGGGATGGGATCCCTGGAATGAGATGTGATCCCTGGGATGGGATGGGATGGGATGGGATGGGACCCCTGGGATGGGATGGGATGGGATGGGATGGGATGAGATCCCTGGGATGGGATGGGATGGGATGGGATCCCTGAGATGGGATGGGATGGGATGGGATGGGATGTGATCCCTGGGATGGGATGGGATGGGATGGGATCCCTCCGCAGGGATGGGATCCCTGGGATGGGATCACTGGGATGTGATGGGATGGGATGGAATGGGATAGGATGGGATCCCTACGATGGGATGGGATCCCTGCGATGGGATGGGATGGGATCCCTGGGATGGGATCCCTGGGATGGGATGGGATGAGATGGGACGGGATGGGATGGGATAGGTTGGGATGGGATGGGATCCCTGGGATGGGATGGGATGCGATCCCTGGGATGAGATGGGATGGGGTGCGATCCCTGGGAAGAGATGGGATGGGATGGGATCCCTGAGATGGGATGGGATGGGATGGGATGGGATGGGATGGGATGGGATGTGATCCCTGGGATGGGATGGGATGGGATGGGATGGGATGGGATCAGTGGGATGGGATGGGATGGGATGGGATGGGATCCCTGGGATGGGATGCCTGGGATGGGATCCCTGGGATGGGATGGGCTGGGATCTCTGGGATAGGATGGGATCCCAGGGTTGGGATCGGATCCCTGGGATGGGATTCCTGGGATGGGATGCGATCCCTGGGATGGGATCCCTGGAATGAGATGTGATCCCTGGGATGGGATGGGATGGGATGGGACCCCTGGGATGGGATGGGATGGGATGGGATGGGATGGGATGAGATCCCTGGGATGGGATGGGATGGGATGGGATGGGATGGGATGGGATAGGTTGGGATGGGATCCCTGCGATGAAATGGGATGGGATTGGATGCCTGGGATTGGATGGGATGGGATCCCTGGGATGGGATGGGATCCCAGGGATGGGATCCCTGGGATAAGATGTGATCTCTGCGATGGGATGGGATGGGATGTTATGCCTGGGATGGGATCTCTGGGATGGGATGGGATGGGATGGGATGGGATGGGATCCCTGGGATGGGAGGGGATCCCTGCGATGAGATGGGATGGGGTGCCATCCCTGGGATGAGATGGGATGGGATCCCTGAGATGGGATGGGATGGGATAGGATGTGATCCCTGGGATGGGATGGGATGGGATGGGATGGGATGGGATGGGATGGGATGCGATGGGATCCCTGAGATGGGATGGGATCCCTGGGATGGGATCACTGGGATGTGATGGGATGGGATGGAATGGGATGGGATGGGATGGGATGGGATCCCTGGGAAGGGATGGGATCCCTGGGATGGGGTCCCTGGGATGGGATGGGATCCCTATGATGGGATGGGATCCCTGCGATGGGATGGGATGGGATGGGATCCCTGGGATGGGATCCCTGGGATGGGATTGGATGGGATGGGATGGGATGGGATCCATGGGATGGGATGGGATGGGATCCCTGGGATTGGATGGGATCCCTGGGATGGGGTCCCTGGGATGGGATGGGATGGGATCCCTACGATGGGAAGGGATCCCTGGGATGGGATGGTATGGGATGGGATGGGATGAGATGGGATCGGATGGGATCCATGGGATGGGATGTGATGGGATGGGATGGGATCCCTGAGATGGGATGGGATCCCTGGGATGGGATCCCTGGGATGGGATCTCTGAAATGGGATGGGATGGGACGGGATGGGATGGGATGGGATGGGATGGGATGGGACGGGTCGGGATGGGATAGGTTGGGATGGGATGGGATCCCTGGGATGGGATGGGATGCGATCCCTGGGCTGAGATGGGATGGGATGGATGGAATCCCTGAAATGGGATGGGATGGGATTCCGCGTACGGGATGCCTGGTATGGGATTGGGTGGGATGGGATGGGGTGGGATCCCTGGGATGGGAGGGGCTCCCTGGGATAAGATGGGATGGGATGGGATGGGATGGGATTGGATTGGATGGGATGGGATGGGATCCCTGGGATGGGAGGGGATCCCTGGGATGGGATGGGATGGGATGGGATGGGATGGGATGGGATGGGATGTGTTGGGATGGGAGGGTATCCCTGGGATGGGATGGGATCCCTGGGTTGGGATGGGATCCATGGGATGGGATGGGATGGGATGGGATGGGATGGGATGGGATGGGATGGGATGGGATGGGATGGGATGGGATGGGATGGGATGTGTTGGGATGGGTGGGTATCCCTGGGATGGGATGGGATGGGCTGGGATCTCTGGGATAGGATGGGATCCCAGGGTTGGGATCGGATCCCTGGGATGGGATTCCTGGGATGGGATGCGATGCCTGGGATGGGATCCCTGGAATGAGATGTGATCCCTGGGATGGGATGGGATGGGATGGGACCCCTGGGATGGGATGGGATTGGATGGGATGGGATGGGATGGGATCCATTGGATGGGATGGGATGGGATGGGATCCCTACGATGGGATGGGATCCCTGGGATGGGATGGTATGGGCTGGGATGGGATGAGATGGGATAGGATGGGATCCATGGGATGGGATGTGATGGGATGGGATGGGATCCCTGAGAAGGGATGGGATCCCTGGGATGGGATCCCTGGGATGGGATCTCTGGAATGGGATGGGATGGGACGGGATGGGATGGGATGGGATGGGATGGGATGGGATGGTATGGGACGGGTCGGGATGGGTTAGGTTGGGATGGGATGGGATCCCTGGGATGGGATGGGATGCGATCCCTGGGCTGAGATGGGATGGGATGGATGGAATCCCTGAAATGGTATGGGATGGGATTCCGCGTACGGGATGCCTGGTATGGGATTGGGTGGGATGGGATGGGGTGGGATCCCTGGGATGGGAGGGGATCCCTGGGATAAGATGGGATGGGATGGGATGGGATTGGATTGGATGGGATGGGATGGGATCCCTGGGATGGGAGGGGATCCCTGGGATGGGATGGGATGGGATGGGATGGGATGTGTTGGGATGGGAGGGTATCCCTGGGATGGGATGGGATGGGATGGGATCCCTGGGTTGGGATGGGATCCATGGGATGGGATGGGATGGGATGGGATGGGATGGGATGGGATGGGATGGGATCCCTGGGATGGGAGGGGAACCCTGGGATGGGATGGGATGGGATTGGATGGGATGGGATGGGATGGGATCCCTGGGATGGGAGGGGATCCCTGGGATGGGATGGGATGGGATGGGATGGGGTGGGATGGGATGTGTTGGGATGGGAGGGTATCCCAGGGATGGGATGGGATGGGATGGGATCCCTGGGTTGGGATGGGATCCATGGGATGGGATGGGATGGGATGGGATGGGATGGGATGGGATGGGATGGGATGGGATGGGATGGGATGGGATGGGATGCGATGGGATGGGATGGGATGGGATGAGATGGGATAGGATGGGATCCATGGGATGGGATGTGATGGGATGGGATGGGATCCCTACGATGGGATGGGATCCCTGCGATGGGATCCCTGGGATGGGATGGGATGGGATCCCCGGGATGGCATCCCTCGGATGGGATGGGTTCTCTGCGATTGGATGGGATGGGATGTTATCCCTGGGATGGGATCTCTGGGATGGGATGGGATGGGATGGGACGGGATGGGATGGGATAGGTTGGGATGGGATGGGATCCCTGGGATGGGATGGGATGCGATCCCTGGGATGAGATGGGATGGGGTGCGATCCCTGGGAGGAGATGGGATGGGATGGGATCCCTGAGATGGGATGGGATGGGATGGGATGTGATCCCTGGGATGGGATGGGATGGGATGGGATGGGATGGGATGGGATGGGATCCCTCCGCAGGGATGTGATCCCTGGGATGGGATCACTGGGATGTGATAGGATGGGATGGAATGGGATGGGATGGGATGGGATGGGATCCCTACGATGGGATGGGATCCCTGCGATGGGATGGGATGGGATGGGATCCCTGGGATGGGATCCCTGGGATGGGATGGGATTCCTGGGATGGGAATGGATGGGATGGGATAGGTTGGGATGGGATGGGATCCCTGGGATGGGATGGGATGCGATCCCTGGGATGAGATGGGATGGGATGGGATCCCTGGGGTGGGATGGGATGGGATCCCTGAGATGGGATGGGATCCCTGGGATGGGATCCCTGGGATGGGATGGGATCCCCGGGATGGCATCCCTCGGATGGGATGGGATCTCTGCGATGGGGTGGGATGGGATGTTATCTCTGGGATGGGATCTCTGGGATGGGATGGGATGGGATGGGATGGGATGGGATGGGACGGGATGGGATGGGATAGGTTGGGATGGGATGGGATCCCTGGGATGGGATGGGATGCGATCCCTGGGATGAGATGGGATGGGATCCCTGAGATGGGATGGGATGGGATGGGATGGGATGGGATCTGATCCCTGGGATGGGATGGGATGGGATGGGATGGGATGGGATGGGATGGGATGGGATCCCTGGGATGGGATAGGATGGGATCTCTGGGATAGGATGGGATCCCAGGGTTGGGATCGGATCCCTGGGATGGGATTCCTGGGATGGGATGCGATCCCTGGGATGGGATCCCTGGAATGAGATGTGATCCCTGGGATGGGATGGGATGGGATGGGACCCCTGGGATGGGATGGGATTGGATGGGATAGGTTGGGATGGGATCCCTGCGATGAAATGGGATGGGATTGGATGCATGGGATTGGATGGGATGGGATCCCTGGGTTGGGATCCCTGGAATGTGATCCCTCGTATGGGATGGCATCCCTGGGATGGGATGGCATCCCTGGGATGGGATCCCTGGGATGGGATGGGATACCTGGGATGGGATACCTGGGATTGATGGGATGGGATGGGATGGCATGGGATGGGATGGGATGGGATGGGATGGGATCCCTGGGATGGGAGGGGATCCCTGGGATGGGATGGGATGGGATGGGATGGGATGGGATGGGATGGGATCCCTGGGATGGGAGGGGATCCCTGGGATGGGATGGGATGGGATGGGATGGGATGGGATGGGATGGGATGGGATGGGATGCGATGGGATGGGATCCCTGGGATGGGAGGGGATCCCTGGGATGGGATGGGATGGGATGGGATGGGATGGGATGGGATGGGATGGGATGGGATGGGATGGGATGGGATGGGGTGGGATGGGATGTGTTGGGATGGGAGGGTATCCCAGGGATGGGATGGGATGGGATCCCTGGGTTGGGATGGGATCCATGGGATGGGATGGGATGGGATGGGATGGGATGGGATGGGATGGGATGGGATGGGATCCCTGGGATGGGATGGGATGGGATGGGATGGGATGGGATGGGATCCCTCCGCATGGATGGGATCCCTGGGATGGGATCACTGGGATGTGATAGGATGGGATGGAATGGGATGGGATGGGATGGGATGGGATGGGATCCCTACGATGGGATGGGATCCCTGCGATGGGATGGGATGGGATGGGATCCCTGGGATGGGATCCCTGGGATGGGATGGGATTCCTGGGATGGGAATGGATGGGATGGGATAGGTTGGGATGGGATGGGATCCCTGGGATGGGATGGGATGCGATCCCTGGGATGAGATGGGATGGGATGGGATCCCTGGGGTGGGATGGGATGGGATCCCTGAGATGGGATGGGATCCCTGGGATGGGATCCCTGGGATGGGATGGGATCCCCGGGATGGCATCCCTCGGATGGGATGGGATCTCTGCGATGGGGTGGGATGGGATGTTATCTCTGGGATGGGATCTCTGGGATGGGATGGGATGGGATGGGATGGGACGGGATGGGATGGGATAGGTTGGGATGGGATGGGATCCCTGGGATGGGATGGGATGCGATCCCTGGGATGAGATGGGATGGGATCCCTGAGATGGGATGGGATGGGATGGGATGGGATGGGATCTGATCCCTGGGATGGGATGGGATGGGATGGGATGGGATGGGATGGGATCCCTGGGATGGGATGGGCTGGGATCTCTGGGATAGGATGGGATCCCAGGGTTGGGATCGGATCCCTGGGATGGGATTCCTGGGATGGGATGCGATCCCTGGGATGGGATCCCTGGAATGAGATGTGATCCCTGGGATGGGATGGGATGGGATGGGACCCCTGGGATGGGATGGGATTGGATGGGATAGGTTGGGATGGGATCCCTGCGATGAAATGGGATGGGATTGGATGCCTGGGATTGGATGGGATGGGATCCCTGGGTTGGGATCCCTGGAATGTGATCCCTCGTATGGGATGGCATCCCTGGGATGGGATGGCATCCCTGGGATGGGATCCCTGGGATGGGATGGGATACCTGGGATGGGATACCTGGGATTGATGGGATGGGATGGGATGGGATGGGATGGGATGGGATGGGATGGGATGGGATGGGATGGGATCCCTGGGATGGGAGGGGATCCCTGGGATGGGATGGGATGGGATGGAATGGGATGGGATGGGATGAGATGGGATAGGATGGGATCCATGGGATGGGATGTGATGGGATGGGATCCCTACGATGGGATGGGATCCCTGCGATGGGATCCCTGGGATGGGATGGGATGGGATCCCCGGGATGGCATCCCTCGGATGGGATGGGATCTCTGCGATTGGATGGGATGGGATGTTATCCCTGGGATGGGATCTCTGGGATGGGATGGGATGGGATGGGACGGGATGGGATGGGATAGGTTGGGATGGGATGGGATCCCTGGGATGGGATGGGATGCGATCCCTGGGATGAGATGGGATGGGGTGCGATCCCTGGGAGGAGATGGGATGGGATGGGATCCCTGAGATGGGATGGGATGGGATGGGATGGGATGGGATGTGATCCCTGGGATGGGATGGGATGGGATGGGATCCCTCCGCAGGGATGGGATCCCTGGGATGGGATCACTGGGATGTGATGGGATGGGATGGAATGGGATGGGATGGGATGGGATGGGATCCCTACGATGGGATGGGATCCCTGCGATGGGATGGGATGGGATGGGATCCCTGGGATGGGATCCCTGGGATGGGATGGGATGAGATGGGACGGGATGGGATGGGATAGGTTGGGATGGGATGGGATCCCTGGGATGGGATGGGATGCGATCCCTGGGATGAGATGGGATGGGGTGCGATCCCTGGGAGGAGATGGGATGGGATGGGATCCCTGAGATGGGATGGGATGGGATGGGATGGGATGGGATGGGATGGGATGGGATGTGATCCCTGGGATGGGATGGGATGGGATGGGATGGGATGGGATGGGATCAGTGGGATGGGATGGGATGGGATGGGATCCCTGGGATGGGATGCCTGGGATGGGATCCCTGGGATGGGATGGGCTGGGATCTCTGGGATAGGATGGGATCCCAGGGTTGGGATCGGATCCCTGGGATGGGATTCCTGGGATGGGATGCGATCCCTGGGATGGGATCCCTGGAATGAGATGTGATCCCTGGGATGGGATGGGATGGGATGGGACCCCTGGGATGGGATGGGATGGGATGGGATGGGATGGGATGGGATGGGATGGGATCCCTGGGATGGGATGGGATGGGATGGGATGGGATCCCTGAGATGGGATGGGATGGGATGGGATGGGATGTGATCCCTGGGATGGGATGGGATGGGATGGGATGGGATCCCTCCGCAGGGATGGGATCCCTGGGATGGGATCACTGGGATGTGATGGGATGGGATGGAATGGGATGGGATGGGATCCCTACGATGGGATGGGATCCCTGCGATGGGATGGGATGGGATGGGATCCCTGGGATGGGATCCCTGGGATGGGATGGGATGAGATGGGACGGGATGGGATGGGATAGGTTGGGATGGGATGGGATCCCTGGGATGGGATGGGATGCGATCCCTGGGATGAGATGGGATGGGGTGCGATCCCTGGGAAGAGATGGGATGGGATGGGATCCCTGAGATGGGATGGGATGGGATGGGATGGGATGGGATGGGATGTGATCCCTGGGATGGGATGGGATGGGATGGGATCAGTGGGATGGGATGGGATGGGATGGGATGGGATCCCTGGGATGGGATGCCTGGGATGGGATCCCTGGGATGGGATGGGCTGGGATCTCTGGGATAGGATGGGATCCCAGGGTTGGGATCGGATCCCTGGGATGGGATTCCTGGGATGGGATGCGATCCCTGGGATGGGATCCCTGGAATGAGATGTGATCCCTGGGATGGGATGGGATGGGATGGGACCGCTGGGATGGGATGGGATGGGATGGGATGGGATGGGATGAGATCCCTGGGATGGGATGGGATGGGATGGGATGGGATGGGATGGGATAGGTTGGGATGGGATCCCTGCGATGAAATGGGATTGGATTGGATGCCTGGGATTGGATGGGATGGGATCCCTGGGATGGGATGGGATCCCAGGGATGGGATCCCTGGGATAAGATGGGATCTCTGCGATGGGATGGGATGGGATGTTATCCCTGGGATGGGATCTCTGGGATGGGATGGGATGGGATGGGATGGGATGGGATCCCTGGGATGGGAGGGGATCCCTGCGATGAGATGGGATGGGGTGCCATCCCTGGGATGAGATGGGATGGGATCCCTGAGATGGGATGGGATGGGATAGGATGTGATCCCTGGGATGGGATGGGATGGGATGGGATGCGATGGGATCCCTGAGATGGGATGGGATCCCTGGGATGGGATCACTGGGATGTGATGGGATGGGATGGAATGGGATGGGATGGGATGGGATGGGATGGGATGGGATCCCTGGGAAGGGATGGGATCCCTGGGATGGGGTCCCTGGGATGGGATGGGATCCCTATGATGGGATGGGATCCCTGCGATGGGATGGGATGGGATGGGATCCCTGGGATGGGATCCCTGGGATGGGATTGGATGGGATGGGATGGGATGGGATCCATGGGATGGGATGGGATGGGATCCCTGGGATTGGATGGGATCCCTGGGATGGGGTCCCTGGGATGGGATGGGATGGGATCCCTACGATGGGAAGGGATCCCTGGGATGGGATGGTATGGGATGGGATGGGATGGGATGGGATCGGATGGGATCCATGGGATGGGATGTGATGGGATGGGATGGGATCCCTGAGATGGGATGGGATCCCTGGGATGGGATCCCTGGGATGGGATCTCTGAAATGGGATGGGATGGGACGGGATGGGATGGGATGGGATGGGATGGGATGGGACGGGTCGGGATGGGATCCCTGGGATGGGATCCCTGGGATGGGATGGGATGCGATCCCTGGGCTGAGATGGGATGGGATGGATGGAATCCCTGAAATGGGATGGGATGGGATTCCGCGTACGGGATGCCTGGTATGGGATTGGGTGGGATGGGATGGGGTGGGATCCCTGGGATGGGAGGGGCTCCCTGGGATAAGATGGGATGGGATGGGATGGGATGGGATTGGATTGGATGGGATGGGATGGGATCCCTGGGATGGGAGGGGATCCCTGGGATGGGATGGGATGGGATGGGATGGGATGGGATGGGATGGGATGGGATGGGATGGGATGTGTTGGGATGGGAGGGTATCCCTGGGATGGGATGGGATCCCTGGGTTGGGATGGGATCCATGGGATGGGATGGGATGGGATGGGATGGGATGGGATGGGATGGGATGGGATGGGATGGGATGTGTTGGGATGGGTGGGTATCCCTGGGATGGGATGGGATGGGCTGGGATCTCTGGGATAGGATGGGATCCCAGGGTTGGGATCGGATCCCTGGGATGGGATTCCTGGGATGGGATGCGATGCCTGGGATGGGATCCCTGGAATGAGATGTGATCCCTGGGATGGGATGGGATGGGATGGGATGGGATGGGATGGGATGGGACCCCTGGGATGGGATGGGATTGGATGGGATGGGATGGGATGGGATCCATGGGATGGGATGGGATGGGATGGGATCCCTGGGTTGGGATGGGATCCATGGGATGGGATGGGATGGGATGGGATGGGATGGGATGGGATGGGATGGGATGGGATCCCTGGGATGGGAGGGGAACCCTGGGATGGGATGGGATGGGATTGGATGGGATGGGATGGGATGGGATCCCTGGGATGGGAGGGGATCCCTGGGATGGGATGGGGTGGGATGGGATGTGTTGGGATGGGAGGGTATCCCAGGGATGGGATGGGATGGGATGGGATCCCTGGGTTGGGATGGGATCCATGGGATGGGATGGGATGGGATGGGATGGGATGGGATGGGATGGGATGGGATGGGATGCGATGGGATGGGATGGGATGGGATGAGATGGGATAGGATGGGATCCATGGGATGGGATGTGATGGGATGGGATGGGATCCCTACGATGGGATGGGATCCCTGCGATGGGATCCCTGGGATGGGATGGGATGGGATCCCCGGGATGGCATCCCTCGGATGGGATGGGATCTCTGCGATTGGATGGGATGGGATGTTATCCCTGGGATGGGATCTCTGGGATGGGATGGGATGGGATGGGATGGGACGGGATGGGATGGGATAGGTTGGGATGGGATGGGATCCCTGGGATGGGATGGGATGCGATCCCTGGGATGAGATGGGATGGGGTGCGATCCCTGGGAGGAGATGGGATGGGATGGGATCCCTGAGATGGGATGGGATGGGATGGGATGTGATCCCTGGGATGGGATGGGATGGGATGGGATGGGATCCCTCCGCAGGGATGGGATCCCTGGGATGGGATCACTGGGATGTGATAGGATGGGATGGAATGGGATGGGATGGGATGGGATGGGATGGGATCCCTACGATGGGATGGGATCCCTGCGATGGGATGGGATGGGATGGGATCCCTGGGATGGGATCCCTGGGATGGGATGGGATTCCTGGGATGGGAATGGATGGGATGGGATAGGTTGGGATGGGATGGGATCCCTGGGATGGGATGGGATGCGATCCCTGGGATGAGATGGGATGGGATGGGATCCCTGAGATGGGATGGGATCCCTGGGATGGGATCCCTGGGATGGGATGGGATCCCCGGGATGGCATCCCTCGGATGGGATGGGATCTCTGCGATGGGGTGGGATGGGATGTTATCTCTGGGATGGGATCTCTGGGATGGGATGGGATGGGATGGGATGGGATGGGATGGGATGGGATCCCTGGGATGGGATAGGATGGGATCTCTGGGATAGGATGGGATCCCAGGGTTGGGATCGGATCCCTGGGATGGGATTCCTGGGATGGGATGCGATCCCTGGGATGGGATCCCTGGAATGAGATGTGATCCCTGGGATGGGATGGGATGGGATGGGACACCTGGGATGGGATGGGATTGGATGGGATAGGTTGGGATGGGATCCCTGCGATGAAATGGGATGGGATTGGATGCCTGGGATTGGATGGGATGGGATCCCTGGGTTGGGATCCCTGGAATGTGATCCCTCGTATGGGATGGCATCCCTGGGATGGGATGGCATCCCTGGGATGGGATCCCTGGGATGGGATGGGATACCTGGGATGGGATACCTGGGATTGATGGGATGGGATGGGATGGCATGGGATGGGATGGGATGGGATGGGATGGGATGGGATGGGATGGGATGGGATGGGATGGGATGGGATCCCTGGGATGGGAGGGGATCCCTGGGATGGGATGGGATGGGATGGGATGGGATGGGATGGGATGGGATGGGATCCCTGGGATGGGAGGGGATCCCTGGGATGGGATTCGATGGGATGGGATGGAATGGGATGGGATGGGATGGGATGGGATGGGATGGGATGGGATGGGATGGGATGGGATGCGATGGGATGGGATCCCTGGGATGGGAGGGGATCCCTGGGATGGGATGGGATGGGATGGGATGGGATGGGATGGGATGGGATGGGATGGGGTGGGATGGGATGTGTTGGGATGGGAGGGTATCCCAGGGATGGGATGGGATGGGATCCCTGGGTTGCGATGGGATCCATGGGATGGGATGGGATGGGATGGGATGGGATGGGATGGGATGGGATGGGATGGGATGGGATGGGATCCCTACGATGGGATGGGATCCCTGCGATGGGATGGGATGGGATGTTATCCCTGGGATGGGATCTCTGGGATGGGATGGGATGGGATGGGATGGGATGGGATGGGACGGGATGGGATGGGATAGGTTGGGATGGGATGGGATCCCTGGGATGGGATGGGATGCGATCCCTGGGATGAGATGGGATGGGATGGGATCCCTGGGGTGGGATGGGATGGGATCCCTGAGATGGGATGGGATCCCTGGGATGGGATCCCTGGGATGGGATGGGATCCCCGGGATGGCATCCCTCGGATGGGATGGGATCTCTGCGATGGGATGGGATGGGATGTTATCTCTGGTATGGGATGTCTGGGATGGGATGGGATGGGATGGGATGGGACGGGATGGGATGGGATAGGTTGGGATGGGATGGGATCCCTGGGATGGGATGGGATGCGATCCCTGGGATGAGATGGGATGGGATCCCTGAGATGGGATGGGATGGGATGGGATGGGATGGGATCTGATCCCTGGGATGGGATGGGATGGGATGGGATGGGATGGGAGGGGATCAGTGGGATGGGATGGGATGGGATGGGATGGGATGGGATGGGATCCCTGGGATGGGATGCCTGGGATGGGATCCCTGGGATGGGATGGGCTGGGATCTCTGGGATAGGATGGGATCCCAGGGTTGGGATCGGATCCCTGGGATGGGATTCCTGGGATGGGATGCGATCCCTGGGATGGGATCCCTGGAATGAGATGTGATCCCTGGGATGGGATGGGATGGGATGGGATGGGAGCCCTGGGATGGGATGGGATGGGATGGGATGGGATGGGATGGGATAGGTTGGGATGGGATCCCTGCGATGGGATGGGATCCCTGGGATGGGATGGTATGGGCTGGGATGGGATGAGATGGGATAGGATGGGATCCATGGGATGGGATGTGATGGGATGGGATGGGATCCCTGAGAAGGGATGGGATCCCTGGGATGGGATCCCTGGGATGGGATCTCTGGAATGGGATGGGATGGGACGGGATGGGATGGGATGGGATGGGATGGGATGGGATGGGACGGGTCGGGATGGGATAGGTTGGGATGGGATGGGATCCCTGGGATGGGATGGGATGCGATCCCTGGGCTGAGATGGGATGGGATGGATGGAATCCCTGAAATGGTATGGGATGGGATTCCGCGTACGGGATGCCTGGTATGGGATTGGGTGGGATGGGATGGGGTGGGATCCCTGGGATGGGAGGGGATCCCTGGGATAAGATGGGATGGGATGGGATTGGATTGGATGGGATGGGATGGGATCCCTGGGATGGGAGGGGATCCCTGGGATGGGATGGGATGGGATGGGATGGGATGGGATGGGATGGGATGGGATGGGATGGGATGGAATGTGTTGGGATGGGAGGGTATCCCTGGGATGGGATGGGATGGGATGGGATCCCTGGGTTGGGATGGGATCCATGGGATGGGATGGGATGGGATGGGATGGGATGGGATGGGATGGGATGGGATGGAATGGGATGGGATGGGATGGGATCCCTGGGATGGGAGGGGAACCCTGGGATGGGATGGGATGGGATTGGATGGGATGGGATTGGATGGGATGGGATGGGATGGGATCCCTGGGATGGGAGGGGATCCCTGGGATGGGATGGGATGGGATGGGGTGGGATGGGATGTGTTGGGATGGGAGGGTATCCCAGGGATGGGATGGGATGGGATGGGATCCCTGGGTTGGGATGGGATCCATGGGATGGGATGGGATGGGATGGGATGGGATGGGATGGGATGGGATGGGATGGGATGGGATGGGATGGGATGGGATGAGATGGGATAGGATGGGATCCATGGGATGGGATGTGATGGGATGGGATGGGATCCCTACGATGGGATGGGATCCCTGCGATGGGATCCCTGGGATGGGATGGGATGGGATCCCCGGGAGGGCATCCCTCGGATGGGATGGGATCTCTGCGATTGGATGGGATGGGATGGGATCCATGGGATGGGATGGGATGGGATGGGATCCCTGGGTTGGGATGGGATCCATGGGATGGGATGGGATGGGATGGGATGGGATGGGATGGGATGGGATGGGATGGGATGGGATCCCTGGGATGGGAGGGGAACCCTGGGATGGGATGGGATGGGATTGGATGGGATGGGATGGGATGGGATCCCTGGGATGGGAGGGGATCCCTGGGATGGGATGGGATGGGATGGGGTGGGATGGGATGTGTTGGGATGGGAGGGTATCCCAGGGATGGGATGGGATGGGATGGGATCCCTGGGTTGGGATGGGATCCATGGGATGGGATGGGATGGGATGGGATGGGATGGGATGGGATGGGATGGGATGGGATGGGATGGGATGGGATGCGATGGGATGGGATGGGATGAGATGGGATAGGATGGGATCCATGGGATGGGATGTGATGGGATGGGATGGGATCCCTACGATGGGATGGGATCCCTGCGATGGGATCCCTGGGATGGGATGGGATGGGATCCCCGGGATGGCATCCCTCGGATGGGATGGGATCTCTGCGATTGGATGGGATGGGATGTTATCCCTGGGATGGGATCTCTGGGATGGGATGGGATGGGATGGGACGGGATGGGATGGGATAGGTTGGGATGGGATGGGATCCCTGGGATGGGATGGGATGGGGTGCGATCCCTGGGAGGAGATGGGATGGGATGGGATCCCTGAGATGGGATGGGATGGGATGGGATGTGATCCCTGGGATGGGATGGGATGGGATGGGATGGGATCCCTCCGCAGGGATGGGATCCCTGGGATGGGATCACTGGGATGTGATAGGATGGGATGGAATGGGATGGGATGGGATGGGATGGGATGGGATCCCTACGATGGGATGGGATCCCTGCGATGGGATGGGATGGGATGGGATCCCTGGGATGGGATCCCTGGGATGGGATGGGATTCCTGGGATGGGAATGGATGGGATGGGATAGGTTGGGATGGGATGGGATCCCTGGGATGGGATGGGATGCGATCCCTGGGATGAGATGGGATGGGATGGGATCCCTGGGGTGGGATGGGATGGGATCCCTGAGATGGGATGGGATCCCTGGGATGGGATCCCTGGGATGGGATGGGATCCCCGGGATGGCATCCCTCGGATGGGATGGGATCTCTGCGATGGGGTGGGATGGGATGTTATCTCTGGGATGGGATCTCTGGGATGGGATGGGATGGGATGGGATGGGATGGGATGGGATGGGATGGGATGGGATGGGATGGGACGGGATGGGATGGGATAGGTTGGGATGGGATGGGATCCCTGGGATGGGATGGGATGGGATCCCTGAGATGGGATGGGATGGGATGGGATGGGATGGGATGGGATGGGATGGGATCTGATCCCTGGGATGGGATGGGATGGGATGGGATGGGATGGGATCCCTGGGATGGGATAGGATGGGATCTCTGGGATAGGATGGGATCCCAGGGTTGGGATCGGATCCCTGGGATGGGATTCCTGGGATGGGATGCGATCCCTGGGATGGGATCCCTGGAATGAGATGTGATCCCTGGGATGGGATGGGATGGGATGGGACACCTGGGATGGGATGGGATTGGATGGGATAGGTTGGGATGGGATCCCTGCGATGAAATGGGATGGGATTGGATGCCTGGGATTGGATGGGATGGGATCCCTGGGTTGGGATCCCTGGAATGTGATCCCTCGTATGGGATGGCATCCCTGGGATGGGATGGCATCCCTGGGATGGGATCCCTGGGATGGGATGGGATACCTGGGATGGGATACCTGGGGTTGATGGGATGGGATGGGATGGCATGGGATGGGATGGGATGGGATGGGATGGGATGGGATCCCTGGGATGGGAGGGGATCCCTGGGATGGGATGGGATGGGATGGGATGGGATGGGATGGGATGGGATGGGATCCCTGGGATGGGACGGGATCCCTGGGATGGGATTCGATGGGATGGGATGGGATGGGATGGGATGGGATGGGATGGGATGGGATGGGATGGGATGGGATGGGATGCGATGGGATGGGATCCCTGGGATGGGAGGGGATCCCTGGGATGGGATGGGATGGGATGGGATGGGATGGGATGGGATGGGATGGGATAGGTTGGGATGGGATGGGATGGGATGGGGTGGGATGGGATGTGTTGGGATGGGAGGGTATCCCAGGGATGGGATGGGATGGGATCCCTGGGTTGCGATGGGATCCATGGGATGGGATGGGATGGGATGGGATGGGATGGGATGGGATGGGATGGGATGGGATGGGATCCCTACGATGGGATGGGATCCCTGCGATGGGATGGGATGGGATGTTATCCCTGGGATGGGATCTCTGGGATGGGATGGGATGGGATGGGATGGGATGGGATGGGACGGGATGGGATGGGATAGGTTGGGATGGGATGGGATCCCTGGGATGGGATGGGATGCGATCCCTGGGATGAGATGGGATGGGATGGGATCCCTGGGGTGGGATGGGATGGGATCCCTGAGATGGGATGGGATCCCTGGGATGGGATCCCTGGGATGGGATGGGATCCCCGGGATGGCATCCCTCGGATGGGATGGGATCTCTGCGATGGGATGGGATGGGATGTTATCTCTGGTATGGGATGTCTGGGATGGGATGGGATGGGATGGGATGGGACGGGATGGGATGGGATAGGTTGGGATGGGATGGGATGGGATCCCTGGGATGGGATGGGATGCGATCCCTGGGATGAGATGGGATGGGATCCCTGAGATGGGATGGGATGGGATGGGATGGGATGGGATCTGATCCCTGGGATGGGATGGGATGGGATGGGATGGGATGGGATGGGAGGGGATCAGTGGGATGGGATGGGATGGGATGGGATGGGATGGGATGGGATGGGATCCCTGGGATGGGATGCCTGGGATGGGATCCCTGGGATGGGATGGGCTGGGATCTCTGGGATAGGATGGGATCCCAGGGTTGGGATCGGATCCCTGGGATGGGATTCCTGGGATGGGATGCGATCCCTGGGATGGGATCCCTGGAATGAGATGTGATCCCTGGGATGGGATGGGATGGGATGGGATGGGAGCCCTGGGATGGGATGGGATGGGATGGGATGGGATGGGATGGGATAGGTTGGGATGGGATCCCTGCGATGGGATGGGATCCCTGGGATGGGATGGTATGGGCTGGGATGGGATGAGATGGGATAGGATGGGATCCATGGGATGGGATGTGATGGGATGGGATGGGATCCCTGAGAAGGGATGGGATCCCTGGGATGGGATCCCTGGGATGGGATCTCTGGAATGGGATGGGATGGGACGGGATGGGATGGGATGGGATGGGATGGGATGGGAAGGGTCGGGATGGGATAGGTTGGGATGGGATGGGATCCCTGGGATGGGATGGGATGCGATCCCTGGGCTGAGATGGGATGGGATGGATGGAATCCCTGAAATGGTATGGGATGGGATTCCGCGTACGGGATGCCTGGTATGGGATTGGGTGGGATGGGATGGGGTGGGATCCCTGGGATGGGAGGGGATCCCTGGGATAAGATGGGATGGGATGGGATGGGATTGGATTGGATGGGATGGGATGGGATCCCTGGGATGGGAGGGGATCCCTGGGATGGGATGGGATGGGATGGGATGGGATGGGATGGGATGGGATGGGATGGGATGGGATGGGATGGGATGGGATGGGATGTGTTGGGATGGGAGGGTATCCCTGGGATGGGATGGGATGGGATGGGATGGGATCCCTGGGTTGGGATGGGATCCATGGGATGGGATGGGATGGGATGGGATGGGATGGGATGGGATGGGATGGGATGGGATGGGATGGGATGGGATGGGATGGGATGGGATCCCTGGGATGGGAGGGGAACCCTGGGATGGGATGGGATGGGATTGGATGGGATGGGATTGGATGGGATGGGATGGGATGGGATCCCTGGGATGGGAGGGGATCCCTGGGATGGGATGGGATGGGATGGGGTGGGATGGGATGTGTTGGGATGGGAGGGTATCCCAGGGATGGGATGGGATGGGATGGGATCCCTGGGTTGGGATGGGATCCATGGGATGGGATGGGATGGGATGGGATGGGATGGGATGGGATGGGATGGGATGGGATGGGATGGGATGGGATGGGATGAGATGGGATAGGATGGGATCCATGGGATGGGATGTGATGGGATGGGATGGGATCCCTACGATGGGATGGGATCCCTGCGATGGGATCCCTGGGATGGGATGGGATGGGATCCCCGGGAGGGCATCCCTCGGATGGGATGGGATCTCTGCGATTGGATGGGATGGGATGTTATCCCTGGGATGGGATCTCTGGGATGGGATGGGATGGGATGGGACGGGATGGGATGGGATAGGTTGGGATGGGATGGGATCCCTGGGATGGGATGGGATGCGATCCCTGGGATGAGATGGGATGGGGTGCGATCCCTGGGAGGAGATAGGATGGGATCCCTGAGATGGGATGGGATGGGATGGGATGTGATCCCTGGGATGGGATGGGATGGGATGGGATGGGATGGGATGGGATGGGATCCCTCCGCATGGATGGGATCCCTGGGATGGGATCACTGGGATGTGATAGGATGGGATGGAATGGGATGGGATGGGATGGGATGGGATGGGATCCCTACGATGGGATGGGATCCCTGCGATGGGATGGGATGGGATGGGATCCCTGGGATGGGATCCCTGGGATGGGATGGGATTCCTGGGATGGGAATGGATGGGATGGGATAGGTTGGGATGGGATGGGATCCCTGGGATGGGATGGGATGCGATCCCTGGGATGAGATGGGATGGGATGGGATCCCTGGGGTGGGATGGGATGGGATCCCTGAGATGGGATGGGATCCCTGGGATGGGATCCCTGGGATGGGATGGGATCCCCGGGATGGCATCCCTCGGATGGGATGGGATCTCTGCGATGGGGTGGGATGGGATGTTATCTCTGGGATGGGATCTCTGGGATGGGATGGGATGGGATGGGATGGGATGGGACGGGATGGGATGGGATAGGTTGGGATGGGATGGGATCCCTGGGATGGGATGGGATGCGATCCCTGGGATGAGATGGGATGGGATCCCTGAGATGGGATGGGATGGGATGGGATGGGATGGGATCTGATCCCTGGGATGGGATGGGATGGGATGGGATGGGATGGGATGGGATGGGATCCCTGGGATGGGATGGGCTGGGATCTCTGGGATAGGATGGGATCCCAGGGTTGGGATCGGATCCCTGGGATGGGATTCCTGGGATGGGATGCGATCCCTGGGATGGGATCCCTGGAATGAGATGTGATCCCTGGGATGGGATGGGATGGGATGGGACCCCTGGGATGGGATGGGATTGGATGGGATAGGTTGGGATGGGATCCCTGCGATGAAATGGGATGGGATTGGATGCCTGGGATTGGATGGGATGGGATCCCTGGGTTGGGATCCCTGGAATGTGATCCCTCGTATGGGATGGCATCCCTGGGATGGGATGGCATCCCTGGGATGGGATCCCTGGGATGGGATGGGATACCTGGGATGGGATACCTGGGATTGATGGGATGGGATGGGATGGGATGGGATGGGATGGGATGGGATGGGATCCCTGGGATGGGAGGGGATCCCTGGGATGGGATGGGATGGGATGGGATGGGATCCCTGGGATGGGATCCCTGGGATGGGAGGGGATCCCTGGGATGGGATGGGATGGGATGGGATGGGATGGGATGCGATGGGATGGGATCCCTGGGATGGGAGGGCATCCCTGGGATGGGATGGGATGGGATGGGATGGGATGGGATGGGATGGGGTGGGATGGGATGTGTTGGGATGGGAGGGTATACCAGGGATGGGATGGCATGGGATCCCTGGGTTGGGATGGGATCCATGGGATGGGATGTGATGGGATGGGATGGGATCCCTACGATGGGATGGGATCCCTGCGATGGGATCCCTGGGATGGGATGGGATGGGATCCCCGGGAGGGCATCCCTCGGATGGGATGGGATCTCTGCGATTGGATGGGATGGGATGGGACGGGATGGGATGGGATAGGTTGGGATGGGATGGGATCCCTGGGATGGGATGGGATGCGATCCCTGGGATGAGATGGGATGGGGTGCGATCCCTGGGAGGAGATAGGATGGGATGGGATCCCTGAGATGGGATGGGATGGGATGGGATGTGATCCCTGGGATGGGATGGGATGGGATGGGATGGGATGGGATGGGATGGGATCCCTCCGCATGGATGGGATCCCTGGGATGGGATCACTGGGATGTGATAGGATGGGATGGAATGGGATGGGATGGGATGGGATGGGATGGGATGGGATGGGATCCCTACGATGGGATGGGATCCCTGCGATGGGATGGGATGGGATGGGATCCCTGGGATGGGATCCCTGGGATGGGATGGGATTCCTGGGATGGGAATGGATGGGATGGGATAGGTTGGGATGGGATGGGATCCCTGGGATGGGATGGGATGCGATCCCTGGGATGAGATGGGATGGGATGGGATCCCTGGGGTGGGATGGGATGGGATCCCTGAGATGGGATGGGATCCCTGGGATGGGATCCCTGGGATGGGATGGGATCCCCGGGATGGCATCCCTCGGATGGGATGGGATCTCTGCGATGGGGTGGGATGGGATGTTATCTCTGGGATGGGATCTCTGGGATGGGATGGGATGGGATGGGATGGGATGGGATGGGACGGGATGGGATGGGATAGGTTGGGATGGGATGGGATCCCTGGGATGGGATGGGATGCGATCCCTGGGAGGAGATGGGATGGGATCCCTGAGATGGGATGGGATGGGATGGGATGGGATGGGATCTGATCCCTGGGATGGGATGGGATGGGATGGGATGGGATGGGATGGGATCCCTGGGATGGGATGGGCTGGGATCTCTGGGATAGGATGGGATCCCAGGGTTGGGATCGGATCCCTGGGATGGGATTCCTGGGATGGGATGCGATCCCTGGGATGGGATCCCTGGAATGAGATGTGATCCCTGGGATGGGATGGGATGGGATGGGACCCCTGGGATGGGATGGGATTGGATGGGATAGGTTGGGATGGGATCCCTGCGATGAAATGGGATGGGATTGGATGCCTGGGATTGGATGGGATGGGATCCCTGGGTTGGGATCCCTGGAATGTGATCCCTCGTATGGGATGGCATCCCTGGGATGGGATGGCATCCCTGGGATGGGATCCCTGGGATGGGATGGGATACCTGGGATGGGATACCTGGGATTGATGGGATGGGATGGGATGGGATGGGATGGTATGGGATGGGATCCCTGGGATGGGAGGGGATCCCTGGGATGGGATGGGATGGGATGGGATGGGATGGGATGGGATCCCTGGGATGGGAGGGGATCCCTGGGATGGGATGGGATGGGATGGGATGGGATGGGATGCGATGGGATGGGATCCCTGGGATGGGAGGGGATCCCTGGGATGGGAAGGGATGGGATGGGATGGGATGGGATGGGATGGGATGGGACGGGATGGGATGGGATAGGTTGGGATGGGATGGGATCCCTGGGATGGGATGGGATGCGATCCCTGGGATGAGATGGGATGGGATCCCTGAGATGGGATGGGATGGGATGGGATGGGATGGGATCTGATCCCTGGGATGGGATGGGATGGGATGGGATGGGATGGGATGGGATGGGATCCCTGGGATGGGATGGGCTGGGATCTCTGGGATAGGATGGGATCCCAGGGTTGGGATCGGATCCCTGGGATGGGATTCCTGGGATGGGATGCGATCCCTGGGATGGGATCCCTGGAATGAGATGTGATCCCTGGGATGGGATGGGATGGGATGGGACCCCTGGGATGGGATGGGATTGGATGGGATAGGTTGGGATGGGATCCCTGCGATGAAATGGGATGGGATTGGATGCCTGGGATTGGATGGGATGGGATCCCTGGGTTGGGATCCCTGGAATGTGATCCCTCGTATGGGATGGCATCCCTGGGATGGGATGGCATCCCTGGGATGGGATCCCTGGGATGGGATGGGATACCTGGGATGGGATACCTGGGATTGATGGGATGGGATGGGATGGGATGGGATGGTATGGGATGGGATCCCTGGGATGGGAGGGGATCCCTGGGATGGGATGGGATGGGATGGGATGGGATGGGATGGGATCCCTGGGATGGGAGGGGATCCCTGGGATGGGATGGGATGGGATGGGATGGGATGGGATGGGATGGGATGCGATGGGATGGGATCCCTGGGATGGGAGGGGATCCCTGGGATGGGATGGGATGGGATGGGATGGGATGGGATGGGATGGGATGGGGTGGGATGGGATGTGTTGGGATGGGAGGGTATCCCAGGGCTGGGATGGCATGGGATCCCTGGGTTGGGATGGGATCCATGGGATGGGATGGGATGGGATGGGATGGGATGTGTTGGGATGGGAGGGTATCCCAGGGATGGGATGGGATGGGATGGGATCCCTGGGTTGGGATGGGATCCATGGGATGGGATGGGATGGGATGGGATGGGATGGGATGGGATGGGATGGGATGCGATGGGATGGGATGGGATGGGATGAGATGGGATAGGATGGGATCCATGGGATGGGATGTGATGGGATGGGATGGGATCCCTACGATGGGATGGGATCCCTGCGATGGGATCCCTGGGATGGGATGGGATGGGATCCCCGGGATGGCATCCCTCGGATGGGATGGGATCTCTGCGATTGGATGGGATGGGATGTTATCCCTGGGATGGGATCTCTGGGATGGGATGGGATGGGATGGGATGGGACGGGATGGGATGGGATAGGTTGGGATGGGATGGGATCCCTGGGATGGGATGGGATGCGATCCCTGGGATGAGATGGGATGGGGTGCGATCCCTGGGAGGAGATGGGATGGGATGGGATCCCTGAGATGGGATGGGATGGGATGGGATGTGATCCCTGGGATGGGATGGGATGGGATGGGATGGGATCCCTCCGCAGGGATGGGATCCCTGGGATGGGATCACTGGGATGTGATAGGATGGGATGGAATGGGATGGGATGGGATGGGATGGGATGGGATCCCTACGATGGGATGGGATCCCTGCGATGGGATGGGATGGGATGGGATCCCTGGGATGGGATCCCTGGGATGGGATGGGATTCCTGGGATGGGAATGGATGGGATGGGATAGGTTGGGATGGGATGGGATCCCTGGGATGGGATGGGATGCGATCCCTGGGATGAGATGGGATGGGATGGGATCCCTGAGATGGGATGGGATCCCTGGGATGGGATCCCTGGGATGGGATGGGATCCCCGGGATGGCATCCCTCGGATGGGATGGGATCTCTGCGATGGGGTGGGATGGGATGTTATCTCTGGGATGGGATCTCTGGGATGGGATGGGATGGGATGGGATGGGATGGGATGGGATGGGATCCCTGGGATGGGATAGGATGGGATCTCTGGGATAGGATGGGATCCCAGGGTTGGGATCGGATCCCTGGGATGGGATTCCTGGGATGGGATGCGATCCCTGGGATGGGATCCCTGGAATGAGATGTGATCCCTGGGATGGGATGGGATGGGATGGGACACCTGGGATGGGATGGGATTGGATGGGATAGGTTGGGATGGGATCCCTGCGATGAAATGGGATGGGATTGGATGCCTGGGATTGGATGGGATGGGATCCCTGGGTTGGGATCCCTGGAATGTGATCCCTCGTATGGGATGGCATCCCTGGGATGGGATGGCATCCCTGGGATGGGATCCCTGGGATGGGATGGGATACCTGGGATGGGATACCTGGGATTGATGGGATGGGATGGGATGGCATGGGATGGGATGGGATGGGATGGGATGGGATGGGATGGGATGGGATGGGATGGGATGGGATGGGATCCCTGGGATGGGAGGGGATCCCTGGGATGGGATGGGATGGGATGGGATGGGATGGGATGGGATGGGATGGGATCCCTGGGATGGGAGGGGATCCCTGGGATGGGATTCGATGGGATGGGATGGAATGGGATGGGATGGGATGGGATGGGATGGGATGGGATGGGATGGGATGGGATGCGATGGGATGGGATCCCTGGGATGGGAGGGGATCCCTGGGATGGGATGGGATGGGATGGGATGGGATGGGATGGGATGGGATGGGATGGGGTGGGATGGGATGTGTTGGGATGGGAGGGTATCCCAGGGATGGGATGGGATGGGATCCCTGGGTTGCGATGGGATCCATGGGATGGGATGGGATGGGATGGGATGGGATGGGATGGGATGGGATGGGATGGGATGGGATGGGATGGGATCCCTACGATGGGATGGGATCCCTGCGATGGGATGGGATGGGATGTTATCCCTGGGATGGGATCTCTGGGATGGGATGGGATGGGATGGGATGGGATGGGATGGGACGGGATGGGATGGGATAGGTTGGGATGGGATGGGATCCCTGGGATGGGATGGGATGCGATCCCTGGGATGAGATGGGATGGGATGGGATCCCTGGGGTGGGATGGGATGGGATCCCTGAGATGGGATGGGATCCCTGGGATGGGATCCCTGGGATGGGATGGGATCCCCGGGATGGCATCCCTCGGATGGGATGGGATCTCTGCGATGGGATGGGATGGGATGTTATCTCTGGTATGGGATGTCTGGGATGGGATGGGATGGGATGGGATGGGACGGGATGGGATGGGATAGGTTGGGATGGGATGGGATCCCTGGGATGGGATGGGATGCGATCCCTGGGATGAGATGGGATGGGATCCCTGAGATGGGATGGGATGGGATGGGATGGGATGGGATCTGATCCCTGGGATGGGATGGGATGGGATGGGATGGGATGGGAGGGGATCAGTGGGATGGGATGGGATGGGATGGGATGGGATGGGATGGGATCCCTGGGATGGGATGCCTGGGATGGGATCCCTGGGATGGGATGGGCTGGGATCTCTGGGATAGGATGGGATCCCAGGGTTGGGATCGGATCCCTGGGATGGGATTCCTGGGATGGGATGCGATCCCTGGGATGGGATCCCTGGAATGAGATGTGATCCCTGGGATGGGATGGGATGGGATGGGATGGGATGGGAGCCCTGGGATGGGATGGGATGGGATGGGATGGGATGGGATGGGATAGGTTGGGATGGGATCCCTGCGATGGGATGGGATCCCTGGGATGGGATGGTATGGGCTGGGATGGGATGAGATGGGATAGGATGGGATCCATGGGATGGGATGTGATGGGATGGGATGGGATCCCTGAGAAGGGATGGGATCCCTGGGATGGGATCCCTGGGATGGGATCTCTGGAATGGGATGGGATGGGACGGGATGGGATGGGATGGGATGGGATGGGATGGGATGGGACGGGTCGGGATGGGATAGGTTGGGATGGGATGGGATCCCTGGGATGGGATGGGATGCGATCCCTGGGCTGAGATGGGATGGGATGGATGGAATCCCTGAAATGGTATGGGATGGGATTCCGCGTACGGGATGCCTGGTATGGGATTGGGTGGGATGGGATGGGGTGGGATCCCTGGGATGGGAGGGGATCCCTGGGATAAGATGGGATGGGATGGGATTGGATTGGATGGGATGGGATGGGATCCCTGGGATGGGAGGGGATCCCTGGGATGGGATGGGATGGGATGGGATGGGATGGGATGGGATGGGATGGGATGGGATGGGATGGAATGTGTTGGGATGGGAGGGTATCCCTGGGATGGGATGGGATGGGATGGGATCCCTGGGTTGGGATGGGATCCATGGGATGGGATGGGATGGGATGGGATGGGATGGGATGGGATGGGATGGGATGGAATGGGATGGGATGGGATGGGATCCCTGGGATGGGAGGGGAACCCTGGGATGGGATGGGATGGGATTGGATGGGATGGGATTGGATGGGATGGGATGGGATGGGATCCCTGGGATGGGAGGGGATCCCTGGGATGGGATGGGATGGGATGGGGTGGGATGGGATGTGTTGGGATGGGAGGGTATCCCAGGGATGGGATGGGATGGGATGGGATCCCTGGGTTGGGATGGGATCCATGGGATGGGATGGGATGGGATGGGATGGGATGGGATGGGATGGGATGGGATGGGATGGGATGGGATGGGATGGGATGAGATGGGATAGGATGGGATCCATGGGATGGGATGTGATGGGATGGGATGGGATCCCTACGATGGGATGGGATCCCTGCGATGGGATCCCTGGGATGGGATGGGATGGGATCCCCGGGAGGGCATCCCTCGGATGGGATGGGATCTCTGCGATTGGATGGGATGGGATGGGATCCATGGGATGGGATGGGATGGGATGGGATCCCTGGGTTGGGATGGGATCCATGGGATGGGATGGGATGGGATGGGATGGGATGGGATGGGATGGGATGGGATGGGATGGGATCCCTGGGATGGGAGGGGAACCCTGGGATGGGATGGGATGGGATTGGATGGGATGGGATGGGATGGGATCCCTGGGATGGGAGGGGATCCCTGGGATGGGATGGGATGGGATGGGGTGGGATGGGATGTGTTGGGATGGGAGGGTATCCCAGGGATGGGATGGGATGGGATGGGATCCCTGGGTTGGGATGGGATCCATGGGATGGGATGGGATGGGATGGGATGGGATGGGATGGGATGGGATGGGATGGGATGGGATGGGATGGGATGCGATGGGATGGGATGGGATGGGATGAGATGGGATAGGATGGGATCCATGGGATGGGATGTGATGGGATGGGATGGGATCCCTACGATGGGATGGGATCCCTGCGATGGGATCCCTGGGATGGGATGGGATGGGATCCCCGGGATGGCATCCCTCGGATGGGATGGGATCTCTGCGATTGGATGGGATGGGATGTTATCCCTGGGATGGGATCTCTGGGATGGGATGGGATGGGATGGGACGGGATGGGATGGGATAGGTTGGGATGGGATGGGATCCCTGGGATGGGATGGGATGGGGTGCGATCCCTGGGAGGAGATGGGATGGGATGGGATCCCTGAGATGGGATGGGATGGGATGGGATGTGATCCCTGGGATGGGATGGGATGGGATGGGATGGGATCCCTCCGCAGGGATGGGATCCCTGGGATGGGATCACTGGGATGTGATAGGATGGGATGGAATGGGATGGGATGGGATGGGATGGGATGGGATCCCTACGATGGGATGGGATCCCTGCGATGGGATGGGATGGGATGGGATCCCTGGGATGGGATCCCTGGGATGGGATGGGATTCCTGGGATGGGAATGGATGGGATGGGATAGGTTGGGATGGGATGGGATCCCTGGGATGGGATGGGATGCGATCCCTGGGATGAGATGGGATGGGATGGGATCCCTGGGGTGGGATGGGATGGGATCCCTGAGATGGGATGGGATCCCTGGGATGGGATCCCTGGGATGGGATGGGATCCCCGGGATGGCATCCCTCGGATGGGATGGGATCTCTGCGATGGGGTGGGATGGGATGTTATCTCTGGGATGGGATCTCTGGGATGGGATGGGATGGGATGGGATGGGATGGGATGGGATGGGATGGGATGGGATGGGATGGGACGGGATGGGATGGGATAGGTTGGGATGGGATGGGATCCCTGGGATGGGATGGGATGGGATCCCTGAGATGGGATGGGATGGGATGGGATGGGATGGGATGGGATGGGATCTGATCCCTGGGATGGGATGGGATGGGATGGGATGGGATGGGATCCCTGGGATGGGATAGGATGGGATCTCTGGGATAGGATGGGATCCCAGGGTTGGGATCGGATCCCTGGGATGGGATTCCTGGGATGGGATGCGATCCCTGGGATGGGATCCCTGGAATGAGATGTGATCCCTGGGATGGGATGGGATGGGATGGGACACCTGGGATGGGATGGGATTGGATGGGATAGGTTGGGATGGGATCCCTGCGATGAAATGGGATGGGATTGGATGCCTGGGATTGGATGGGATGGGATCCCTGGGTTGGGATCCCTGGAATGTGATCCCTCGTATGGGATGGCATCCCTGGGATGGGATGGCATCCCTGGGATGGGATCCCTGGGATGGGATGGGATACCTGGGATGGGATACCTGGGGTTGATGGGATGGGATGGGATGGCATGGGATGGGATGGGATGGGATGGGATGGGATGGGATCCCTGGGATGGGAGGGGATCCCTGGGATGGGATGGGATGGGATGGGATGGGATGGGATGGGATGGGATGGGATCCCTGGGATGGGACGGGATCCCTGGGATGGGATTCGATGGGATGGGATGGGATGGGATGGGATGGGATGGGATGGGATGGGATGGGATGGGATGCGATGGGATGGGATCCCTGGGATGGGAGGGGATCCCTGGGATGGGATGGGATGGGATGGGATGGGATGGGATGGGATGGGATGGGATAGGTTGGGATGGGATGGGATGGGATGGGGTGGGATGGGATGTGTTGGGATGGGAGGGTATCCCAGGGATGGGATGGGATGGGATCCCTGGGTTGCGATGGGATCCATGGGATGGGATGGGATGGGATGGGATGGGATGGGATGGGATGGGATGGGATGGGATGGGATCCCTACGATGGGATGGGATCCCTGCGATGGGATGGGATGGGATGTTATCCCTGGGATGGGATCTCTGGGATGGGATGGGATGGGATGGGATGGGATGGGATGGGACGGGATGGGATGGGATAGGTTGGGATGGGATGGGATCCCTGGGATGGGATGGGATGCGATCCCTGGGATGAGATGGGATGGGATGGGATCCCTGGGGTGGGATGGGATGGGATCCCTGAGATGGGATGGGATCCCTGGGATGGGATCCCTGGGATGGGATGGGATCCCCGGGATGGCATCCCTCGGATGGGATGGGATCTCTGCGATGGGATGGGATGGGATGTTATCTCTGGTATGGGATGTCTGGGATGGGATGGGATGGGATGGGATGGGACGGGATGGGATGGGATAGGTTGGGATGGGATGGGATGGGATCCCTGGGATGGGATGGGATGCGATCCCTGGGATGAGATGGGATGGGATCCCTGAGATGGGATGGGATGGGATGGGATGGGATGGGATCTGATCCCTGGGATGGGATGGGATGGGATGGGATGGGATGGGATGGGAGGGGATCAGTGGGATGGGATGGGATGGGATGGGATGGGATGGGATGGGATGGGATCCCTGGGATGGGATGCCTGGGATGGGATCCCTGGGATGGGATGGGCTGGGATCTCTGGGATAGGATGGGATCCCAGGGTTGGGATCGGATCCCTGGGATGGGATTCCTGGGATGGGATGCGATCCCTGGGATGGGATCCCTGGAATGAGATGTGATCCCTGGGATGGGATGGGATGGGATGGGATGGGAGCCCTGGGATGGGATGGGATGGGATGGGATGGGATGGGATGGGATAGGTTGGGATGGGATCCCTGCGATGGGATGGGATCCCTGGGATGGGATGGTATGGGCTGGGATGGGATGAGATGGGATAGGATGGGATCCATGGGATGGGATGTGATGGGATGGGATGGGATCCCTGAGAAGGGATGGGATCCCTGGGATGGGATCCCTGGGATGGGATCTCTGGAATGGGATGGGATGGGACGGGATGGGATGGGATGGGATGGGATGGGATGGGAAGGGTCGGGATGGGATAGGTTGGGATGGGATGGGATCCCTGGGATGGGATGGGATGCGATCCCTGGGCTGAGATGGGATGGGATGGATGGAATCCCTGAAATGGTATGGGATGGGATTCCGCGTACGGGATGCCTGGTATGGGATTGGGTGGGATGGGATGGGGTGGGATCCCTGGGATGGGAGGGGATCCCTGGGATAAGATGGGATGGGATGGGATGGGATTGGATTGGATGGGATGGGATGGGATCCCTGGGATGGGAGGGGATCCCTGGGATGGGATGGGATGGGATGGGATGGGATGGGATGGGATGGGATGGGATGGGATGGGATGGGATGGGATGGGATGGGATGTGTTGGGATGGGAGGGTATCCCTGGGATGGGATGGGATGGGATGGGATGGGATCCCTGGGTTGGGATGGGATCCATGGGATGGGATGGGATGGGATGGGATGGGATGGGATGGGATGGGATGGGATGGGATGGGATGGGATGGGATGGGATGGGATGGGATCCCTGGGATGGGAGGGGAACCCTGGGATGGGATGGGATGGGATTGGATGGGATGGGATTGGATGGGATGGGATGGGATGGGATCCCTGGGATGGGAGGGGATCCCTGGGATGGGATGGGATGGGATGGGGTGGGATGGGATGTGTTGGGATGGGAGGGTATCCCAGGGATGGGATGGGATGGGATGGGATCCCTGGGTTGGGATGGGATCCATGGGATGGGATGGGATGGGATGGGATGGGATGGGATGGGATGGGATGGGATGGGATGGGATGGGATGGGATGGGATGGGATGAGATGGGATAGGATGGGATCCATGGGATGGGATGTGATGGGATGGGATGGGATCCCTACGATGGGATGGGATCCCTGCGATGGGATCCCTGGGATGGGATGGGATGGGATCCCCGGGAGGGCATCCCTCGGATGGGATGGGATCTCTGCGATTGGATGGGATGGGATGTTATCCCTGGGATGGGATCTCTGGGATGGGATGGGATGGGATGGGACGGGATGGGATGGGATAGGTTGGGATGGGATGGGATCCCTGGGATGGGATGGGATGCGATCCCTGGGATGAGATGGGATGGGGTGCGATCCCTGGGAGGAGATAGGATGGGATCCCTGAGATGGGATGGGATGGGATGGGATGTGATCCCTGGGATGGGATGGGATGGGATGGGATGGGATGGGATCCCTCCGCATGGATGGGATCCCTGGGATGGGATCACTGGGATGTGATAGGATGGGATGGAATGGGATGGGATGGGATGGGATGGGATGGGATCCCTACGATGGGATGGGATCCCTGCGATGGGATGGGATGGGATGGGATCCCTGGGATGGGATCCCTGGGATGGGATGGGATTCCTGGGATGGGAATGGATGGGATGGGATAGGTTGGGATGGGATGGGATCCCTGGGATGGGATGGGATGCGATCCCTGGGATGAGATGGGATGGGATGGGATCCCTGGGGTGGGATGGGATGGGATCCCTGAGATGGGATGGGATCCCTGGGATGGGATCCCTGGGATGGGATGGGATCCCCGGGATGGCATCCCTCGGATGGGATGGGATCTCTGCGATGGGGTGGGATGGGATGTTATCTCTGGGATGGGATCTCTGGGATGGGATGGGATGGGATGGGATGGGATGGGACGGGATGGGATGGGATAGGTTGGGATGGGATGGGATCCCTGGGATGGGATGGGATGCGATCCCTGGGATGAGATGGGATGGGATCCCTGAGATGGGATGGGATGGGATGGGATGGGATGGGATCTGATCCCTGGGATGGGATGGGATGGGATGGGATGGGATGGGATGGGATGGGATCCCTGGGATGGGATGGGCTGGGATCTCTGGGATAGGATGGGATCCCAGGGTTGGGATCGGATCCCTGGGATGGGATTCCTGGGATGGGATGCGATCCCTGGGATGGGATCCCTGGAATGAGATGTGATCCCTGGGATGGGATGGGATGGGATGGGACCCCTGGGATGGGATGGGATTGGATGGGATAGGTTGGGATGGGATCCCTGCGATGAAATGGGATGGGATTGGATGCCTGGGATTGGATGGGATGGGATCCCTGGGTTGGGATCCCTGGAATGTGATCCCTCGTATGGGATGGCATCCCTGGGATGGGATGGCATCCCTGGGATGGGATCCCTGGGATGGGATGGGATACCTGGGATGGGATACCTGGGATTGATGGGATGGGATGGGATGGGATGGGATGGGATGGGATGGGATGGGATCCCTGGGATGGGAGGGGATCCCTGGGATGGGATGGGATGGGATGGGATGGGATCCCTGGGATGGGATCCCTGGGATGGGAGGGGATCCCTGGGATGGGATGGGATGGGATGGGATGGGATGGGATGCGATGGGATGGGATCCCTGGGATGGGAGGGCATCCCTGGGATGGGATGGGATGGGATGGGATGGGATGGGATGGGATGGGGTGGGATGGGATGTGTTGGGATGGGAGGGTATACCAGGGATGGGATGGCATGGGATCCCTGGGTTGGGATGGGATCCATGGGATGGGATGTGATGGGATGGGATGGGATCCCTACGATGGGATGGGATCCCTGCGATGGGATCCCTGGGATGGGATGGGATGGGATCCCCGGGAGGGCATCCCTCGGATGGGATGGGATCTCTGCGATTGGATGGGATGGGATGGGACGGGATGGGATGGGATAGGTTGGGATGGGATGGGATCCCTGGGATGGGATGGGATGCGATCCCTGGGATGAGATGGGATGGGGTGCGATCCCTGGGAGGAGATAGGATGGGATGGGATCCCTGAGATGGGATGGGATGGGATGGGATGTGATCCCTGGGATGGGATGGGATGGGATGGGATGGGATGGGATGGGATGGGATCCCTCCGCATGGATGGGATCCCTGGGATGGGATCACTGGGATGTGATAGGATGGGATGGAATGGGATGGGATGGGATGGGATGGGATGGGATGGGATGGGATCCCTACGATGGGATGGGATCCCTGCGATGGGATGGGATGGGATGGGATCCCTGGGATGGGATCCCTGGGATGGGATGGGATTCCTGGGATGGGAATGGATGGGATGGGATAGGTTGGGATGGGATGGGATCCCTGGGATGGGATGGGATGCGATCCCTGGGATGAGATGGGATGGGATGGGATCCCTGGGGTGGGATGGGATGGGATCCCTGAGATGGGATGGGATCCCTGGGATGGGATCCCTGGGATGGGATGGGATCCCCGGGATGGCATCCCTCGGATGGGATGGGATCTCTGCGATGGGGTGGGATGGGATGTTATCTCTGGGATGGGATCTCTGGGATGGGATGGGATGGGATGGGATGGGATGGGATGGGACGGGATGGGATGGGATAGGTTGGGATGGGATGGGATCCCTGGGATGGGATGGGATGCGATCCCTGGGAGGAGATGGGATGGGATCCCTGAGATGGGATGGGATGGGATGGGATGGGATGGGATCTGATCCCTGGGATGGGATGGGATGGGATGGGATGGGATGGGATGGGATCCCTGGGATGGGATGGGCTGGGATCTCTGGGATAGGATGGGATCCCAGGGTTGGGATCGGATCCCTGGGATGGGATTCCTGGGATGGGATGCGATCCCTGGGATGGGATCCCTGGAATGAGATGTGATCCCTGGGATGGGATGGGATGGGATGGGACCCCTGGGATGGGATGGGATTGGATGGGATAGGTTGGGATGGGATCCCTGCGATGAAATGGGATGGGATTGGATGCCTGGGATTGGATGGGATGGGATCCCTGGGTTGGGATCCCTGGAATGTGATCCCTCGTATGGGATGGCATCCCTGGGATGGGATGGCATCCCTGGGATGGGATCCCTGGGATGGGATGGGATACCTGGGATGGGATACCTGGGATTGATGGGATGGGATGGGATGGGATGGGATGGTATGGGATGGGATCCCTGGGATGGGAGGGGATCCCTGGGATGGGATGGGATGGGATGGGATGGGATGGGATGGGATCCCTGGGATGGGAGGGGATCCCTGGGATGGGATGGGATGGGATGGGATGGGATGGGATGGGATGCGATGGGATGGGATCCCTGGGATGGGAGGGGATCCCTGGGATGGGAAGGGATGGGATGGGATGGGATGGGATGGGATGGGATGGGACGGGATGGGATGGGATAGGTTGGGATGGGATGGGATCCCTGGGATGGGATGGGATGCGATCCCTGGGATGAGATGGGATGGGATCCCTGAGATGGGATGGGATGGGATGGGATGGGATGGGATCTGATCCCTGGGATGGGATGGGATGGGATGGGATGGGATGGGATGGGATGGGATCCCTGGGATGGGATGGGCTGGGATCTCTGGGATAGGATGGGATCCCAGGGTTGGGATCGGATCCCTGGGATGGGATTCCTGGGATGGGATGCGATCCCTGGGATGGGATCCCTGGAATGAGATGTGATCCCTGGGATGGGATGGGATGGGATGGGATGGGACCCCTGGGATGGGATGGGATTGGATGGGATAGGTTGGGATCCCTCCGCATGGATGGGATCCCTGGGATGGGATCACTGGGATGTGATAGGATGGGATGGAATGGGATGGGATGGGATGGGATGGGATGGGATGGGATCCCTACGATGGGATGGGATCCCTGCGATGGGATGGGATGGGATGGGATCCCTGGGATGGGATCCCTGGGATGGGATGGGATTCCTGGGATGGGAATGGATGGGATGGGATAGGTTGGGATGGGATGGGATCCCTGGGATGGGATGGGATGCGATCCCTGGGATGAGATGGGATGGGATGGGATCCCTGGGGTGGGATGGGATGGGATCCCTGAGATGGGATGGGATCCCTGGGATGGGATCCCTGGGATGGGATGGGATCCCCGGGATGGCATCCCTCGGATGGGATGGGATCTCTGCGATGGGGTGGGATGGGATGTTATCTCTGGGATGGGATCTCTGGGATGGGATGGGATGGGATGGGATGGGATGGGATGGGATGGGACGGGATGGGATGGGATAGGTTGGGATGGGATGGGATCCCTGGGATGGGATGGGATGCGATCCCTGGGATGAGATGGGATGGGATCCCTGAGATGGGATGGGATGGGATGGGATGGGATGGGATCTGATCCCTGGGATGGGATGGGATGGGATGGGATGGGATCCCTGGGATGGGATGGGCTGGGATCTCTGGGATAGGATGGGATCCCAGGGTTGGGATCGGATCCCTGGGATGGGATTCCTGGGATGGGATGCGATCCCTGGGATGGGATCCCTGGAATGAGATGTGATCCCTGGGATGGGATGGGATGGGATGGGACCCCTGGGATGGGATGGGATTGGATGGGATAGGTTGGGATGGGATCCCTGCGATGAAATGGGATGGGATTGGATGCCTGGGATTGGATGGGATGGGATCCCTGGGTTGGGATCCCTGGAATGTGATCCCTCGTATGGGATGGCATCCCTGGGATGGGATGGCATCCCTGGGATGGGATCCCTGGGATGGGATGGGATACCTGGGATGGGATACCTGGGATTGATGGGATGGGATGGGATGGGATGGGATGGTATGGGATGGGATCCCTGGGATGGGAGGGGATCCCTGGGGTGGGATGGGATGGGATGGGATGGGATGGGATGGGATGGGATCCCTGGGATGGGAGGGGATCCCTGGGATGGGATGGGATGGGATGGGATGGGATGGGATGGGATGCGATGGGATGGGATCCCTGGGATGGGAGGGGATCCCTGGGATGGGAAGGGATGGGATGGGATGGGATGGGATGGGATGGGATGGGATGGGACGGGATGGGATGGGATAGGTTGGGATGGGATGGGATCCCTGGGATGGGATGGGATGCGATCCCTGGGATGAGATGGGATGGGATCCCTGAGATGGGATGGGATGGGATGGGATGGGATGGGATCTGATCCCTGGGATGGGATGGGATGGGATGGGATGGGATGGGATGGGATGGGATCCCTGGGATGGGATGGGCTGGGATCTCTGGGATAGGATGGGATCCCAGGGTTGGGATCGGATCCCTGGGATGGGATTCCTGGGATGGGATGCGATCCCTGGGATGGGATCCCTGGAATGAGATGTGATCCCTGGGATGGGATGGGATGGGATGGGACCCCTGGGATGGGATGGGATTGGATGGGATAGGTTGGGATGGGATCCCTGCGATGAAATGGGATGGGATTGGATGCCTGGGATTGGATGGGATGGGATCCCTGGGTTGGGATCCCTGGAATGTGATCCCTCGTATGGGATGGCATCCCTGGGATGGGATGGCATCCCTGGGATGGGATCCCTGGGATGGGATGGGATACCTGGGATGGGATACCTGGGATTGATGGGATGGGATGGGATGGGATGGGATGGTATGGGATGGGATCCCTGGGATGGGAGGGGATCCCTGGGATGGGATGGGATGGGATGGGATGGGATGGGATCCCTGGGATGGGATGGGATGGGATGGGATGGGATGGGATGGGATGCGATGGGATGGGATCCCTGGGATGGGAGGGGATCCCTGGGATGGGATGGGATGGGATGGGATGGGATGGGATGGGATGGGATGGGATGGGATGGGATGGGGTGGGATGGGATGTGTTGGGATGGGAGGGTATCCCAGGGCTGGGATGGCATGGGATCCCTGGGTTGGGATGGGATCCATGGGATGGGATGGGATGGGATGGGATGGGATGGGATGGGATGGGATGGGATGGGATGGGATGGGATGGGATGGGATCCCTACGATGGGATGGGATCCCTGCGATGGGATGGGATGGGATGTTATCCCTGGGATGGGATCTCTGGGATGGGATGGGATGGGATGGGATGGGATGGGATGGGATGGGATGGGATGGGACGGGATGGGATGGGATAGGTTGGGATGGGATGGGATCCCTGGGATGGGATGGGATGCGATCCCTGGGATGAGATGGGATGGGATGGGATCCCTGGGGTGGGATGGGATGGGATCCCTGAGATGTGATGGGATCCCTGGGATGGGATCCCTGAGATGGGATGGGATCCCCGGGATGGCATCCCTCGGATGGGATGGGATCTCTGCGATGGGATGGGATGGGATGTTATCTCTGGTATGGGATGTCTGGGATGGGAGGGGATGGGATGGGATGGGATGGGACGGGATGGGATGGGATAGGTTGGGCCAGGCATGGGATCCCTGGGATGGGATGGGATGCGATCCCTGGGATGAGATGGGAGGGGATGGGATCCCTGGGGTGGGATGGGATGGGATCCCTGAGATGGGATGGGATCCCTGGGATGGGATCCCTGGGATGGGATGGGATCCCCGGGATGGCATCCCTCGGATGGGATGGGATCTCTGCGATGGGATGGGATGTTATCTCTGGTATGGGATGTCTGGGATGGGATGGGATGGGATGGGATGGGATGGGATGGGACGGGATGGGATGGGATAGGTTGGGATGGGATGGGATCCCTGGGATGGGATGGGATGCGATCCCTGGGATGAGATGGGATGGGATCCCTGAGATGGGATGGGATGGGATGGGATGGGATCTCTGCGATGGGGTGGGATGGGATGTTATCTCTGGGATGGGATGGGATGGGATGGGATGGGATGGGATGGGATGGGATGGGATGGGATGGGATGGGACGGGACGGGATGGGATAGGTTGGGATGGGATGGGATCCCTGGGATGGGATGGGATGCGATCCCTGGGATGAGATGGGATGGGATCCCTGAGATGGGATGGGATGGGATGGGATGGGATGGGATGGGATCTGATCCCTGGGATGGGATGGGATGGGATGGGATGGGATGGGATGGGATGGGATCCCTGGGATGGGATGGGCTGGGATCTCTGGGATAGGATGGGATCCCAGGGTTGGGATCGGATCCCTGGGATGGGATTCCTGGGATGGGATGCGATCCCTGGGATGGGATCCCTGGAATGAGATGTGATCCCTGGGATGGGATGGGATGGGATGGGACCCCTGGGATGGGATGGGATTGGATGGGATAGGTTGGGATGGGATCCCTGCGATGAAATGGGATGGGATTGGATGCCTGGGATTGGATGGGATGGGATCCCTGGGTTGGGATCCCTGGAATGTGATCCCTCGTATGGGATGGCATCCCTGGGATGGGATGGCATCCCTGGGATGGGATCCCTGGGATGGGATGGGATACCTGGGATGGGATACCTGGGATTGATGGGATGGGATGGGATGGGATGGGATGGGATGGGATCCCTGGGATGGGAGGGGATCCCTGGGATGGGATGGGATGGGATGGGATGGGATGGGATCCCTGGGATGGGAGGGGATCCCTGGGATGGGATGGGATGGGATGGGATGGGATGGGATGGGATGGGATGCGATGGGATGGGATCCCTGGGATGGGAGGGGATCCCTGGGATGGGATGGGATGCGATGGGATGGGATGGGATGGGATGGGATGGGATGGGATGGGGTGGGATGGGATGTGTTGGGATGGGAGGGTATACCAGGGATGGGATGGCATGGGATCCCTGGGTTGGGATGGGATCCATGGGATGGGATGGGATGGGATGGGATGGGATGGGATGGGATGGGATGGGATGGGATGGGATGGGATCCCTACGATGGGATGGGATCCCTGCGATGGGATGGGATGGGATGTTATCCCTGGGATGGGATCTCTGGGATGGGATGGGATGGGATGGGATGGGATGGGATGGGACGGGATGGGATGGGATAGGTTGGGATGGGATGGGATCCCTGGGATGGGATGGGATGCGATCCCTGGGATGAGATGGGATGGGATGGGATCCCTGGGGTGGGATGGGATGGGATCCCTGAGATGGGATGGGATCCCTGGGATGGGATCCCTGGGATGGGATGGGATCCCCGGGATGGCATCCCTCGGATGGGATGGGATCTCTGCGATGGGATGGGATGGGATGTTATCTCTGGTATGGGATGTCTGGGATGGGAGGGGATGGGATGGGATGGGATGGGACGGGATGGGATGGGATAGGTTGGGCCAGGGATGGGATCCCTGGGATGGGATGGGATGCGATCCCTGGGATGAGATGGGATGGGATGGGATCCCTGGGGTGGGATGGGATGGGATCCCTGAGATGGGATGGGATCCCTGGGATGGGATCCCTGGGATGGGATGGGATCCCCGGGATGGCATCCCTCGGATGGGATGGGATCTCTGCGATGGGATGGGATGTTATCTCTGGTATGGGATGTCTGGGATGGGATGGGATGGGATGGGGTGGGATGGGATGGGACGGGATGGGATGGGATAGGTTGGGATGGGATGGGATCCCTGGGATGGGATGGGATGCGATCCCTGGGATGAGATGGGATGGGATCCCTGAGATGGGATGGGATGGGATGGGATGGGATGGGATCTGATCCCTGGGATGGGATGGGATGGGATGGGATGGGATGGGATGGGATGGGATGGGAGGGGATCAGTGGGATGGGATGGGATGGGATGGGATGGGATGGGATGGGATGGGATCCCTGGGATGGGATGCCTGGGATGGGATCCCTGGGATGGGATGGGCTGGGATCTCTGGGATAGGATGGGATCCCAGGGTTGGGATCGGATCCCTGGGATGGGATTCCTGGGATGGGATGCGATCCCTAGGATGGGATCCCTGGAATGAGATGTGATCCCTGGGATGGGATGGGATGGGATGGGATGGGATGGGATGGGACCCCTGGGATGGGATGGGATGGGATGGGATGGGATGGGATAGGTTGGGATGGGATCCTTGCGATGAAATGGGATGGGATTGGATGCCTGGGATTGGATGGGATGGGATCCCTGGGTTGGGATCCCTGGAATGTGATCCCTCGTATGGGATGGCATCCCTGGGATGGGATCCCTGGGATGGGATGGGATACCTGGGATGGGATACCTGGGATTGATGGGATGGGATGGGATGGGATGGGATGGGATGGGATGGGATGGGATCCCTGGGATGGGAGGGGATCCCCGGGATGGGATGGGATGGGATGGGATGGGATGGGATGGGATTGGATGGGATGGGATGGGATGGGATGGGATGGGATCCCTGGGATGGGATGGGATGGGATGGGATGCGATGGGATGGGATCCCTGGGATGGGAGGGGATCCCTGGGATGGGATGGGATGGGATGGGATGGGATTGGATGGGATGGGATGGGATCCCTGGGATGGGAGGGGATCCCTGGGATGGGATGGGATGGGATGGGATGGGATGGGATGGGATGGGATGGGGTGGGATGGGATGTGTTGGGATGGGAGGGTATCCCAGGGATGGGATGGGATGGGATCCCTGGGTTGGGATGGGATCCATGGGATGGGATGGGATGGGATGGGATGGGATGGGATGGGATGGGATGGGATGGGATGGAATGGGATGGGATGGGATGAGATGTGATAGGATGGGATCCATGGGATGGGATCTCTGGGATGGGATGGGATCCCAGGGATGGGATCCCTGGGATAAGATGGGATCTCTGCGATGGGATGGGATGGGATGTTATCCCTGGGATGGGATCTCTGGGATGGGATGGGATGGGATGGGATGGGACGGGATGGGATGGGATCCCTGGGATGGGAGGGGATCCCTGGGATGGGATGGGATGGGATGGGATGGGATGGGGTGGGATGGGATGTGTTGGGATGGGATGGGATGGGATGGGATGGGATGGGATGGGATGGGATGGGATGGGATGGGATCCCTGGGTTGGGATGGGATCCATGGGATGGGATGTGATGGGATGGGATGGGATCCCTGGGATGGGATGGGATCCCAGGGATGGGATCCCTGGGATGGGATGGGATCTCTGCGATGGGATGGGATGGGATGTTACCCGTCGGATGGGATCTCTGGGATGGGATGTGATGGGATGGGATGGGATGGGATGGGACGGGATGGGTTGGGATAGGTTGGGATGGGATGGGATCCCTGGGATGAGATGGGATGGGGTGCCATCCCTGGGATGAGATGGGATGGTATGGGATCCCTGAGATGGGATGGGATTCCTGGGATGGGATGGGATAGGATGGGATCCCTGAGTTGGGATGGGATCCCTGGGATGGGGTCCCTGGGATGGGATGGGATCCCTACGATGGGATGGGATCCCTGCGATGGGATGGGATGGGATGGGATCCCTGGGATGGGATCCCTGGGATGGGGTCCCTGGGATGGGATGGGATGGGATGGGATGGGATGGGATGGGATGGGATGGGATCCCTGCGATGGGATGGGATCCCTGGGATGGGATGGGATGGGATCCCTGGGATGGGGCCCCTGGGATGGGATGGGATCCCTACGATGGGATGGGATCCCTGCGATGGGGTGGGATGGGATCCCTGGGATGGGATCCCTGGGATGGGATGGTATGGGATGGGATGGGATGGGATGGGATGAGATGGGATAGGATGGGATCCATGGGATATGATGTGATGGGATGGGATGGCATCCCTGGGATGGGATGGGATCCCTGGGATGGGATCCTTGGGATGGGATCTCTGGAATGGGATGGGATGGGATGGGACGGGATGGGATGGGATGGGATGGGATGGGATGGGACGGGACGGGACGGGATGGGATGGGATGGGATGGGATGGGATGGGATGGGATGGGATCCCTACGATGGGATGGGATCCCTGCGATGGGATGGGATGGGATGTTATCCCTGGGATGGGATCTCTGGGATGGGATGGGATGGGATGGGATGGGATGGGACGGGATGGGATGGGATAGGTTGGGATGGGATGGGATCCCTGGGATGGGATGGGATGCGATCCCTGGGATGAGATGGGATGGGATGGGATCCCTGGGGTGGGATGGGATGGGATCCCTGAGATGGGATGGGATCCCTGGGATGGGATCCCTGGGATGGGATGGGATCCCCGGGATGGCATCCCTCGGATGGGATGGGATCTCTGCGATGGGATGGGATGGGATGTTATCTCTGGTATGGGATGTCTGGGATGGGAGGGGATGGGATGGGATGGGATGGGACGGGATGGGATGGGATAGGTTGGGATGGGATGGGATCCCTGGGATGGGATGGGATGCGATCCCTGGGATGAGATGGGATGGGATGGGATCCCTGGGGTGGGATGGGATGGGATCCCTGAGATGGGATGGGATCCCTGGGATGGGATCCCTGGGATGGGATGGGATCCCCGGGATGGCATCCCTCGGATGGGATGGGATCTCTGCGATGGGATGGGATGGGATGTTATCTCTGGTATGGGATGTCTGGGATGGGAGGGGATGGGATGGGATGGGATGGGACGGGATGGGATGGGATAGGTTGGGCCAGGGATGGGATCCCTGGGATGGGATGGGATGCGATCCCTGGGATGAGATGGGATGGGATGGGATCCCTGGGGTGGGATGGGATGGGATCCCTGAGATGGGATGGGATCCCTGGGATGGGATCCCTGGGATGGGATGGGATCCCCGGGATGGCATCCCTCGGATGGGATGGGATCTCTGCGATGGGATGGGATGTTATCTCTGGTATGGGATGTCTGGGATGGGATGGGATGGGATGGGATGGGATGGGATGGGATGGGATGGGATGGGATGGGGTGGGATGGGATGTGTTGGGATGGGAGGGTATCCCAGGGCTGGGATGGCATGGGATCCCTGGGTTGGGATGGGATCCATGGGATGGGATGGGATGGGATGGGATGGGATGGGATGGGATGGGATGGGATGGGATGGGATGGGATGGGATGGGATGGGATCCCTACGATGGGATGGGATCCCTGCGATGGGATGGGATGGGATGTTATCCCTGGGATGGGATCTCTGGGATGGGATGGGATGGGATGGGATGGGATGGGATGGGATGGGACGGGATGGGATGGGATAGGTTGGGATGGGATGGGATCCCTGGGATGGGATGGGATGCGATCCCTGGGATGAGATGGGATGGGATGGGATCCCTGGGGTGGGATGGGATGGGATCCCTGAGATGTGATGGGATCCCTGGGATGGGATCCCTGAGATGGGATGGGATCCCCGGGATGGCATCCCTCGGATGGGATGGGATCTCTGCGATGGGATGGGATGGGATGTTATCTCTGGTATGGGATGTCTGGGATGGGAGGGGATGGGATGGGATGGGATGGGACGGGATGGGATGGGATAGGTTGGGCCAGGCATGGGATCCCTCGGATGGGATGGGATGCGATCCCTGGGATGAGATGGGAGGGGATGGGATCCCTGGGGTGGGATGGGATGGGATCCCTGAGATGGGATGGGATCCCTGGGATGGGATCCCTGGGATGGGATGGGATCCCCGGGATGGCATCCCTCGGATGGGATGGGATCTCTGCGATGGGATGGGATGTTATCTCTGGTATGGGATGTCTGGGATGGGATGGGATGGGATGGGATGGGATGGGATGGGACGGGATGGGATGGGATAGGTTGGGATGGGATGGGATCCCTGGGATGGGATGGGATGCGATCCCTGGGATGAGATGGGATGGGATCCCTGAGATGGGATGGGATGGGATGGGATGGGATCTCTGCGATGGGGTGGGATGGGATGTTATCTCTGGGATGGGATGGGATGGGATGGGATGGGATGGGATGGGATGGGATGGGATGGGATGGGATGGGATGGGATGGGATGGGACGGGACGGGATGGGATAGGTTGGGATGGGATGGGATCCCTGGGATGGGATGGGATGCGATCCCTGGGATGAGATGGGATGGGATCCCTGAGATGGGATGGGATGGGATGGGATGGGATGGGATGGGATCTGATCCCTGGGATGGGATGGGATGGGATGGGATGGGATGGGATGGGATGGGATCCCTGGGATGGGATGGGCTGGGATCTCTGGGATAGGATGGGATCCCAGGGTTGGGATCGGATCCCTGGGATGGGATTCCTGGGATGGGATGCGATCCCTGGGATGGGATCCCTGGAATGAGATGTGATCCCTGGGATGGGATGGGATGGGATGGGACCCCTGGGATGGGATGGGATTGGATGGGATAGGTTGGGATGGGATCCCTGCGATGAAATGGGATGGGATTGGATGCCTGGGATTGGATGGGATGGGATCCCTGGGTTGGGATCCCTGGAATGTGATCCCTCGTATGGGATGGCATCCCTGGGATGGGATGGCATCCCTGGGATGGGATCCCTGGGATGGGATGGGATACCTGGGATGGGATACCTGGGATTGATGGGATGGGATGGGATGGGATGGGATGGGATGGGATCCCTGGGATGGGAGGGGATCCCTGGGATGGGATGGGATGGGATGGGATGGGATGGGATGGGATCCCTGGGATGGGAGGGGATCCCTGGGATGGGATGGGATGGGATGGGATGGGATGGGATGGGATGCGATGGGATGGGATCCCTGGGATGGGAGGGGATCCCTGGGATGGGATGGGATGCGATGGGATGGGATGGGATGGGATGGGATGGGATGGGATGGGGTGGGATGGGATGTGTTGGGATGGGAGGGTATACCAGGGATGGGATGGCATGGGATCCCTGGGTTGGGATGGGATCCATGGGATGGGATGGGATGGGATGGGATGGGATGGGATGGGATGGGATGGGATGGGATGGGATGGGATGGGATCCCTACGATGGGATGGGATCCCTGCGATGGGATGGGATGGGATGTTATCCCTGGGATGGGATCTCTGGGATGGGATGGGATGGGATGGGATGGGATGGGATGGGACGGGATGGGATGGGATAGGTTGGGATGGGATGGGATCCCTGGGATGGGATGGGATGCGATCCCTGGGATGAGATGGGATGGGATGGGATCCCTGGGGTGGGATGGGATGGGATCCCTGAGATGGGATGGGATCCCTGGGATGGGATCCCTGGGATGGGATGGGATCCCCGGGATGGCATCCCTCGGATGGGATGGGATCTCTGCGATGGGATGGGATGGGATGTTATCTCTGGTATGGGATGTCTGGGATGGGAGGGGATGGGATGGGATGGGATGGGACGGGATGGGATGGGATAGGTTGGGCCAGGGATGGGATCCCTGGGATGGGATGGGATGCGATCCCTGGGATGAGATGGGATGGGATGGGATCCCTGGGGTGGGATGGGATGGGATCCCTGAGATGGGATGGGATCCCTGGGATGGGATCCCTGGGATGGGATGGGATCCCCGGGATGGCATCCCTCGGATGGGATGGGATCTCTGCGATGGGATGGGATGTTATCTCTGGTATGGGATGTCTGGGATGGGATGGGATGGGATGGGGTGGGATGGGATGGGACGGGATGGGATGGGATAGGTTGGGATGGGATGGGATCCCTGGGATGGGATGGGATGCGATCCCTGGGATGAGATGGGATGGGATCCCTGAGATGGGATGGGATGGGATGGGATGGGATGGGATCTGATCCCTGGGATGGGATGGGATGGGATGGGATGGGATGGGATGGGAGGGGATCAGTGGGATGGGATGGGATGGGATGGGATGGGATGGGATGGGATGGGATCCCTGGGATGGGATGCCTGGGATGGGATCCCTGGGATGGGATGGGCTGGGATCTCTGGGATAGGATGGGATCCCAGGGTTGGGATCGGATCCCTGGGATGGGATTCCTGGGATGGGATGCGATCCCTAGGATGGGATCCCTGGAATGAGATGTGATCCCTGGGATGGGATGGGATGGGATGGGATGGGATGGGATGGGACCCCTGGGATGGGATGGGATGGGATGGGATGGGATGGGATAGGTTGGGATGGGATCCTTGCGATGAAATGGGATGGGATTGGATGCCTGGGATTGGATGGGATGGGATCCCTGGGTTGGGATCCCTGGAATGTGATCCCTCGTATGGGATGGCATCCCTGGGATGGGATCCCTGGGATGGGATGGGATACCTGGGATGGGATACCTGGGATTGATGGGATGGGATGGGATGGGATGGGATGGGATGGGATGGGATGGGATCCCTGGGATGGGAGGGGATCCCCGGGATGGGATGGGATGGGATGGGATGGGATGGGATGGGATTGGATGGGATGGGATGGGATGGGATGGGATGGGATCCCTGGGATGGGATGGGATGGGATGGGATGCGATGGGATGGGATCCCTGGGATGGGAGGGGATCCCTGGGATGGGATGGGATGGGATGGGATTGGATGGGATGGGATGGGATCCCTGGGATGGGAGGGGATCCCTGGGATGGAATGGGATGGGATGGGATGGGATGGGATGGGATGGGATGGGGTGGGATGGGATGTGTTGGGATGGGAGGGTATCCCAGGGATGGGATGGGATGGGATCCCTGGGTTGGGATGGGATCCATGGGATGGGATGGGATGGGATGGGATGGGATGGGATGGGATGGGATGGGATGGGATGGAATGGGATGGGATGGGATGAGATGTGATAGGATGGGATCCATGGGATGGGATGTGATGGGATGGGATGGGATCCCTGGGATGGGATCTCTGGGATGGGATGGGATCCCAGGGATGGGATCCCTGGGATAAGATGGGATCTCTGCGATGGGATGGGATGGGATGTTATCCCTGGGATGGGATCTCTGGGATGGGATGGGATGGGATGGGATGGGACGGGATGGGATGGGATCCCTGGGATGGGAGGGGATCCCTGGGATGGGATGGGATGGGATGGGATGGGATGGGGTGGGATGGGATGTGTTGGGATGGGATGGGATGGGATGGGATGGGATGGGATGGGATGGGATGGGATCCCTGGGTTGGGATGGGATCCATGGGATGGGATGTGATGGGATGGGATGGGATCCCTGGGATGGGATGGGATCCCAGGGATGGGATCCCTGGGATGGGATGGGATCTCTGCGATGGGATGGGATGGGATGTTACCCGTCGGATGGGATCTCTGGGATGGGATGTGATGGGATGGGATGGGATGGGATGGGACGGGATGGGTTGGGATAGGTTGGGATGGGATGGGATCCCTGGGATGAGATGGGATGGGGTGCCATCCCTGGGATGAGATGGGATGGTATGGGATCCCTGAGATGGGATGGGATTCCTGGGATGGGATGGGATAGGATGGGATCCCTGAGTTGGGATGGGATCCCTGGGATGGGGTCCCTGGGATGGGATGGGATCCCTACGATGGGATGGGATCCCTGCGATGGGATGGGATGGGATGGGATCCCTGGGATGGGATCCCTGGGATGGGGTCCCTGGGATGGGATGGGATGGGATGGGATGGGATGGGATGGGATGGGATCCCTGCGATGGGATGGGATCCCTGGGATGGGATGGGATGGGATCCCTGGGATGGGGCCCCTGGGATGGGATGGGATCCCTACGATGGGATGGGATCCCTGCGATGGGGTGGGATGGGATCCCTGGGATGGGATCCCTGGGATGGGATGGTATGGGATGGGATGGGATGGGATGAGATGGGATAGGATGGGATCCATGGGATATGATGTGATGGGATGGGATGGCATCCCTGGGATGGGATGGGATCCCTGGGATGGGATCCTTGGGATGGGATCTCTGGAATGGGATGGGATGGGATGGGACGGGATGGGATGGGATGGGATGGGATGGGATGGGACGGGACGGGACGGGATGGGATGGGATGGGATGGGATGGGATGGGATGGGATCCCTACGATGGGATGGGATCCCTGCGATGGGATGGGATGGGATGTTATCCCTGGGATGGGATCTCTGGGATGGGATGGGATGGGATGGGATGGGATGGGACGGGATGGGATGGGATAGGTTGGGATGGGATGGGATCCCTGGGATGGGATGGGATGCGATCCCTGGGATGAGATGGGATGGGATGGGATCCCTGGGGTGGGATGGGATGGGATCCCTGAGATGGGATGGGATCCCTGGGATGGGATCCCTGGGATGGGATGGGATCCCCGGGATGGCATCCCTCGGATGGGATGGGATCTCTGCGATGGGATGGGATGGGATGTTATCTCTGGTATGGGATGTCTGGGATGGGAGGGGATGGGATGGGATGGGATGGGACGGGATGGGATGGGATAGGTTGGGATGGGATGGGATCCCTGGGATGGGATGGGATGCGATCCCTGGGATGAGATGGGATGGGATGGGATCCCTGGGGTGGGATGGGATGGGATCCCTGAGATGGGATGGGATCCCTGGGATGGGATCCCTGGGATGGGATGGGATCCCCGGGATGGCATCCCTCGGATGGGATGGGATCTCTGCGATGGGATGGGATGGGATGTTATCTCTGGTATGGGATGTCTGGGATGGGAGGGGATGGGATGGGATGGGATGGGACGGGATGGGATGGGATAGGTTGGGCCAGGGATGGGATCCCTGGGATGGGATGGGATGCGATCCCTGGGATGAGATGGGATGGGATGGGATCCCTGGGGTGGGATGGGATGGGATCCCTGAGATGGGATGGGATCCCTGGGATGGGATCCCTGGGATGGGATGGGATCCCCGGGATGGCATCCCTCGGATGGGATGGGATCTCTGCGATGGGATGGGATGTTATCTCTGGTATGGGATGTCTGGGATGGGATGGGATGGGATGGGATGGGATGGGATGGGACGGGATGGGATGGGATAGGTTGGGATGGGATGGGATCCCTGGGATGGGATGGGATGCGATCCCTGGGATGAGATGGGATGGGATCCCTGAGATGGGATGGGATGGGATGGGATGGGATGGGATCTGATCCCTGGGATGGGATGGGATGGGATGGGATGGGATGGGATGGGAGGGGATCAGTGGGATGGGATGGGATGGGATGGGATGGGATGGGATGGGATGGGATGGGATCCCTGGGATGGGATGCCTGGGATGGGATGGGATGGCATCCCTGGGTTGGGATCCCTGGAATGTGATCCCTCGTATGGGATGGCATCCCTGGAATGGGATGGAATCTCTGGGATGGGATCCCTGGGATGGGATGGGATACCTGGGATGGGATCCCTGGGATTGATGGGATGGGATGGTATGGGATGGGATGGGATCCCTGGGATGGGAGGGGATCCCTGGGATAAGATGGGATGGGATGGGATGGGATGGGATGAGATGGGATGGGATGGGATGGGATGGGATTGGATGGGATGGGATGAGATCCCTGGGATGGGAGGGGATCCCTGGGATGGGATGGGATGGGATGGGATGGGATGGGATTGGATGGGATGGGATGGGATGGGATGGGATGGGATGGGATGGGATGGGGTGGGATGGGATGTGTTGGGATGGGAGGGTATCCCAGGGATGGGATGGGATGGGATGGGATCCATGGGATGGGATGGGATGGGATGGGATGGGATGGGATCCATGGGATGGGATGGGATGGGATGGGATGGGATGGGATGGGAGGGTATCCCTGGGTTGGGATGGGATCCCTGGGATGGGATGGGATCCCCGGGATGGCATCCCTCGGATGGGATGGGATCTCTGCGATTGGATGGGATGGGATTTTATCCCTGGGATGGGATCTCTGGGATGGGATGGGATGGGACGGGATGGGATGGGATAGGTTGGGATGGGATGGGATCCCTGGGATGGGATGGGATGCGATCCCTGGGATGAGATGGGATGGGGTGCGATCCCTGGGAGGAGATGGGATGGGATGGGATCCCTGAGATGGGATGGGATGGGATGGGATGGGATGGGATGTGATCCCTGGGATGGGATGGGATGGCATGGGATGGGATGGGATGGGATCAGTGGGATGGGATGGGATGGGATGGGATGGGATGGGATCCCTGGGATGGGATGCCTGGGATGGGATCCCTGGGATGGGATGGGCTGGGATCTCTGGGATAGGATGGGATCCCAGGGTTGGGATCGGATCCCTGGGATGGGATTCCTGGGATGGGATGCGATCCCTGGGATGGGATGGGATGGGATGGGATGGGATGGGACCCCTGGGATGGGATGGGATGGGATGGGATGAGATCGCTGGGATGGGATGGGATGGGATGGGATGGGATAGGTTGGGATGGGATCCCTGCGATGAAATGGGATGGGATTGGATGCCTGGGATTGGATGGGATGGGATCCCTGGGTTGGGATCCCTGGAATGTGACCCCTCGTATGGGATGGCATCCCTGGGATGGGATGGCATCCCTGGGATGGGATCCCTGGGATGGGATGGGATACCTGGGATGGGATACCTGGGATTGATGGGATGGGATGGGATGGGATGGGATGGGATGTGATGGGATGGGATGGGATGGGATCCCTGGGATGGGAGGGGATCCCTGGGATGGGGTGGGATGGGATGGGATGGGATGGGATGGGATGGGATCCCTGGGATGGGATCCCTGGGATGGGATGGGATGGGATGGGATGGGATGGGATCCCTGGGATGGGATGTGTTGGGATGGGATGGTATCCCTGGCATGGGATGGGATGGGATGGGATGGCATGGGATCCCTGGGTTGGGATGGGATGGGATGGGATGGGATGAGATGGGATAGGATGGGATCCATGGGATGGGATGTGATGGGATGGGATCCCTGGGATGGGATGGGATCCCTGGGATGGGATCTCTGGGATGGGGTGGGATCCCAGGGATGGGATCCCTGGGATAAGATGGGATCTCTGCGATGGGATGGGATGGGATGTTATCCCTGGGATGGGATCTCTGGGATGGGATGGGATGGGATGGGATGGGATGGGAAGGGATGGGACGGGATGGGAAGGGATGGGATGGGATGGGATGGGATGGGTTGGGACGGGACGGGATGGGATAGGTTGGGATGAGATGGGATCCCTGGGATGGGATGGGATGCGATCCCTGGGCTGAGATGGGTTGGGATGGATGGGATCCCTGAAATGGGATGGGATGGGATCCCGCGTATGGGATGCCTGGGATGGGATTGGGTGGGATGGGATGGGATGGGGTGGGATCCCTGGGATGGGATGGGATGGGATCCCTGGGATGGGATGGGATGGGATGGGATGGGATGGGATGGGATCCCTGCGATGAAATGGGATGCGATTGGATGACTGGGATTGGATGGGATGGCATCCCTGGAATGGGATGGAATCCCTGGGATGGGATCCCTGGGATGGGATGGGATACCAGGGATGGGATCCCTGGGATTGATGGGATGGGATGGGATTTGATGGGATGGGATGGGATGGGATCCCTGGGATGGGAGGGGATCCCTGCGATGGGATGGGATGGGATGTTATCCCTGGGATGGGATCTCTGGGATGGGATGGGATGGAATAGGATGGGATGGGATGGGATGGGATGGGATCCCTACGATGGGATGGGATCCCTGCGATGGGATGGGATGGGATGGGATCCCTGGGATGGGATCCCTGGGATGGGATGGGATTCCTGGGATGGGAATGGATGGGATGGGATGGGATGGGATGGGATCCCTACGATGGGATGGGATCCCTGCGATGGGATGGGATGGGATGTTATCCCTGGGATGGGATCTCTGGGATGGGATGGGATGGGATGGGATGGGATGGGATGGGATGGGATGGGATGTGATGGGATGGGAGGGTATCCCTGGGTTGCGATGGGATCCCTGGGATGGGATGGGATCCCCGGGATGGCATCCCTCGGATGGGATGGGATCTCTGCGATTGGATGGGATGGGATGTTATCCCTGGGATGGATCTCTGGGATGGGATGGGATGGGATGGGATGGGACGGGATGGGATGGGATAGGTTGGGATGGGATGGGATCCCTGGGATGGGATGGGATGCGATCCCTGGGATGAGATGGGATGGGGTGCGATCCCTGGGAGGAGATGGGATGGGATGGGATCCCTGAGATGGGATGGGATGGGATGGGATGGGATGGGATGTGATCCCTGGGATGGGATGGGATGGGATGGGATGGGATGGGATCAGTGGGATGGGATGGGATGGGATTGGATGGGATGGGATCCCTGGGATGGGATGCCTGGGATGGGATCCCTGGGATGGGATGGGCTGGGATCTCTGGGATAGGATGGGATCCCAGGGTTGGGATCGTATCCCTGGGATGGCATTCCTGGGATGGGATGCGATCCCTGGGATGGGATCCCTGGAATGAGATGTGATCCCTGGGATGGGATGGGATGGGATGGGATGGGACCCCTGGGATGGGATGGGATGGGATGGGATGAGATCCCTGGGATGGGATGGGATGGGATGGGATGGGATGGGGTAGGTTGGGATGGGATCCCTGCGATGAAATGGGATGGGATTGGATGCCTCGGATTGGATGGGATGGGATCCCTGTGTTGGGATCCCTGGAATGTGATCCCTCGTATGGGATGGCATCCCTGGGATGGGATGGCATCCCTGGGATGGGATCCCTGGGATGGGATGGGATACCTGGGATGGGATACCTGGGATTGATGGGATGGGATGGGATGGGATGGGACGGGATGTGATGGGATGGGATGGGATGGGATCCCTGGGATGGGAGGGGATCCCTGGGATGGGGTGGTATGGGATGGGATGGGATGGGATCCCTGGGATGGGATGGGATCCCTGGGATGGGATGGGATCCCTGGGATGGGATGGGATGGGATGGGATGGGATGGGATGGGATGGGATGGGATGGGATGGGATGGGATGCGATGGGATGGGATGGGATGGTATCCCTGGCATGGGATGGGATGGGATGGGATGGGATGGGATCCCTGGGTTGGGATGGGATGGGATGGGATGGGATGGGATAGGATGGGATCCATGGGATGGGATGTGATGGGATGGGATCCCTGGGATGGGATGGGATCTCTGGGATGGGATCTCTGGGATGGGGTGGGATCCCAGGGATGGGATCCCTGGGATAAGATGGGATCTCTGGGATGGGATGGGATGGGATGGGATGGGACCCCTGGGATGGGATGGGATGGGATGGGATGGGATGGGATGAGATCCCTGGGATGGGATGGGATGGGATGGGATGGGATGGGGTAGGTTGGGATGGGATCCCTGCGATGAAATGGGATGGGATTGGATGCCTCGGATTGGATGGGATGGGATCCCTGTGTTGGGATCCCTGGAATGTGATCCCTCGTATGGGATGGCATCCCTGGGATGGGATGGCATCCCTGGGATGGGATCCCTGGGATGGGATGGGATACCTGGGATGGGATACCTGGGATTGATGGGATGGGATGGGATGGGATGGGATGGGACGGGATGTGATGGGATGGGATGGGATGGGATCCCTGGGATGGGAGGGGATCCCTGGGATGGGGTGGTATGGGATGGGATGGGATGGGATCCCTGGGATGGGATGGGATCCCTGGGATGGGATGGGATCCCTGGGATGGGATGGGATGGGATGGGATGGGATGGGATGGGATGGGATGGGATGGGATGGGATGCGATGGGATGGGATGGGATGGGGTGGGATGGGATGTGTTGGGATGGGATGGTATCCCTGGCATGGGATGGGATGGGATGGGATGGGATGGGATCCCTGGGTTGGGATGGGATGGGATGGGATGGGATGGGATAGGATGGGATCCATGGGATGGGATGTGATGGGATGGGATCCCTGGGATGGGATGGGATCTCTGGGATGGGATCTCTGGGATGGGGTGGGATCCCAGGGATGGGATCCCTGGGATAAGATGGGATCTCTGGGATGGGATGGGATGGGATGGGATGGGAAGGGATGGGACGGGATGGGAAGGGATGGAATGGGATGGGATGGGATGGGACGGGACGGGATGGGATAGGTTGGGATGAGATGGGATCCCTGGGATGGGATGGGATGCGATCCCTGGGCTGAGATGGGTTGGGATGGATGGGATCCCTGAAATGGGATGGGATGGGATCCCGCGTATGGGATGCCTGGGATGGGATTGGGTGGGATGGGATGGGATGGGGTGGGATGCCTGGGATGGGATGGGATGGGATCCCTGGGATGGGATGGGATGGGATGGGATGGGATGGGATGGGATCCCTGCGATGAAATGGGATGCGATTGGATGACTGGGATTGGATGGGATGGCATCCCTGGAATGGGATGGAATCCCTGGGATGGGATCCCTGGGATGGGATGGGATACCTGGGATGGGATCCCTGGGATTGATGGGATGGGATGGGATTTGATGGGATGGGATCCCTGAGATGGGAGGGGATCCCTGCGATGGGATGGGATGGGATGTTATCCCTGGGATGGGATCTCTGGGATGGGATGGGATGGGATGGGACGGGATGGGATGGGATCCCTGGGATGGGAGGGGATCCCTGGGATGGGATGGGATGGGATGGGATGGGATCCCTGGGTTGGGATGGGATCCATGGGATGGGATGTGATGGGATGGGATGGGATCCCTGGGATGGGATGGGATCCCAGGGATGGGATCCCTGGGATGGGATGGGATCTCTGCGATGGGATGGGATGGGATGTTACCCGTCGGATGGGATCTCTGGGATGGGATGGGATGGGATGGGATGGGACGGGATGGGTTGGGATAGGTTGGGATGGGATGGGATCCCTGGGATGAGATGGGATGGGGTGCCATCCCTGGGATGAGATGGGATGGTATGGGATCCCTGAGATGGGATGGGATGGGATTCCTGGGATGGGATGGGATAGGATGGGATCCCTGAGATGGGATGGGATCCCTGGGATGGGATCACTGGGATGTGATGGGATGGGATGGGATGGAATGGGATGGAATGGGATGAGATGGGATGGGATGGGATGGGATGGGATGGGATGGGATGGGATGGGATGGGATCCCTGGGATGGGATGGGATCCCTGGGATGGGATGGGATCCCTGGGATGGGGTCCCTGGGATGGGATGGGATCCCTACGATGGGATGGGATCCCTGCGATGGGGTGGGATGGGATCCCTGGGATGGGATCCCTGGGATGGGATGGTATGGGATGGGATGGGATGGGATGAGATGGGATAGGATGGGATCCATGTGATGGGATGTGATGGGATGGGATGGGATCCCTGGGATGGGATGGGATCCCTGGGATGGGATCCCTGGGATGGGATCTCTGGAATGGGATGGGATGGGATAGGACGGGATGGGATGGGATGGGATGGGATGGGATGGGATGGGATGGGACGGGATGGGTTGGGATAGGTTGGGATGGGATGGGATCCCTGGGATGAGATGGGTTGGGATGGATGGGATCCCTGAAATGGGATGGGATGGGATCCCGCGTATGGGATGCCTGGGATGGGATTGGGTGGGATGGGATGGGGTGGGATCCCTGGGATGGGATGGGATGGGATCCCTGGGATGGGATGGGATGGGATGGGATGGGATGGGATGGGATCCCTGCGATGAAATGGGATGCGATTGGATGACTGGGATTGGATGGGATGGCATCCCTGGAATGGGATGGAATCCCTGGGATGGGATCCCTGGGATGGGATGGGATACCTGGGATGGGATCCCTGGGATTGATGGGATGGGATGGGATTTGATGGGATGGGATGGGATGGGATCCCTGGGATGGGAGGGGATCCCTGCGATGGGATGGGATGGGATGGGATGGGATGGGATGGGATGGGATGGGATGGGATGGGATGGGGTGGGATGGGATGTGTTGGGATGGGATGGTATCCCTGGGATGGGATGGGATGGGATGGGATCCCTGGGTTGGGATGGGATCCATGGGATGGGATGTGATGGGATGGGATGGGATGGGATGGGATCCCTGGGATGGGATGGGATCTCTGGGATGGGATGGGATGGGATGTTACCCGTCGGATGGGATCTCTGGGATGGGATGGGATGGGATGGGATGGGATGGGATGGGATGGGATGGGATGGGATGGGATGGGACGGGATGGGTTGGGATGGGTTGGGATGGGATGGGATCCCTGGGATGAGATGGGATGGGGTGCCATCCCTGGGATGAGATGGGATGGTATGGGATCCCTGAGATGGGATGGGATGGGATTCCTGGGATGGGATGGGATAGGATGGCATCCCTGAGATGGGATGGGATCCCTGGGATGGGATCACTGGGACGTGATGGGATGGGATGGGATGGAATGGGATGGAATGGGATGAGATGGGATGGGATGGGATGGGATGGGATGGGATGGGATCCCTGGGATGGGATGGGATCCCTGGGATGGGATGGGATGGGATCCCTGGAATGAGATGGGATCCCTGGGATGGGGTCCCTGGGATGGGATGGGATCCCTACGATGGGATGGGATCCCTGCGATGGGGTGGGATGGGATCCCTGGGATGGGATTCCTGGGATGGGATGGTATGGGATGGGATGGGATGAGATGGGATAGGATGGGATCCATGGGATGGGATGTGATGGGATGGGATGGGATCCCTGGGATGGGATGGGATCCCTGGGATGGGATCCCTGGGATGGGATCTCTGGAATGGGATGGGATGGGATAGGACGGGATGGGATGGGATGGGATGGGATGGGATGGGACGGGATGGGTTGGGATAGGTTGGGATGGGATGGGATCCCTGGGATGAGATGGGATGGGGTGCCATCCCTGGGATGAGATGGGATGGTATGGGATCCCTGTGATGGGACGGGATGGGATGGGATTGCTGGGATGGGATGGGATGGGATCCCTGAGATGGGATGGGATCCCTGGGATGGGATCACTGGGATGTGATGGGATGGGATGGGATGGAATGGGATGGAATGGGATGAGATGGGATGGAATGGGATGGGATGGGATCCCTGGAATGGGATGGGATCCCTGGGATGGGGTCCCTGGGATGGGATGGGATGGGATCCCTACGATGGGATGGGATCCCTGCGATGGGATGGGATGGGATGGGATCCCTGGGATGGGATCCCTGGGGTGGGATTGGATGGGATGGGATGGGATGGGATGGGATCCATGGGATGGGATGGGATGGGATCCCTGGGATGGGATGGGATCCCTACGATGGGATGGGATCCCTGCGATGGGGTGGGATGGGATCCCTGGGATGGGATCCCTGGGATGGGATGGGATGGTATGGGATGGGATGGGATGGGATGGGATGGGATGAGATGGGATAGGATGGGATCCATGGGATGGGATGTGATGGGATGGGATGGGATCCCTGGGATGGGGTGGGATCCCTGGGATGGGATCCCTGGGATGGGATCTCTGGAATGGGATAGGATGGGATGGGACGGGATGGGATGGGATGGGATGGGATGGGACGGGACGGGATGGGATAGGTTGGGATGAGATGGGATCCCTGGGATGGGATGGGATGCGATCCCTGGGCTGAGATGGGTTGGGATGGATGGGATCCCTGAAATGGGATGGGATGGGATCCCGCGTATGGGATGCCTGGGATGGGATTTGGTGAGATGGGATGGGATGGGGTGGGATCCCTGGGATGGGATGGGATGGGATGGGATGGGATGGGATGGGATGGGATCCCTGCGATGAAATGGGATGCGATTGGATGACTGGGATTGGATGGGATGGCATCCCTGGGTTGGGATCCCTGGAATGTGATCCCTCGTATGGGATGGCATCCCTGGAATGGGATGGAATCTCTGGGATGGGATCCCTGGGATGGGATGGGATACCTGGGATGGGATCCCTGGGATTGATGGGATGGGATGGGATGGGATGGGATGGGATCCCTGGGATGGGAGGGGATCCCTGGGATGAGATGGGATGGGATGGGATGGGATGGGATGGGATTGGATGGGATGGGATGGGATCCCTGGGATGGGAGGGGATCCCTGGGATGGGATGGGATGGGATGGGATGGGATGGGATGGGATGAAATGGGATGGGAGGGTATCCCTGGGTTGGGATGGGATCCATGGGATGGGATGGGATGGGATGGGATCCCTGGGATGGGAGGGGATCCCTGGGATGGGATGGGATGGGATGGGATTGGATGGGATGGGATGGGATCCCTGGGATGGGATGGGATGGGATGGGATGGGATGGGATGGGATGGGATCCCCGGGATGGCATCCCTCGGATGGGATGGGATCTCTGCGATTGGATGGGATGGGATGTTATCCCTGGGATGGGATTCCTCGGATGGGATGGGATGGGATGGGACGGGATGGGATGGGATAGGTTGGGATGGGATGGGATCCCTGGGATGGGATGGGATGCGATCCCTGGGATGAGATGGGATGGGGTGCGATCCCTGGGAGGAGATGGGATGGGATGGGATCCCTGAGATGGGATGGGATGGGATGGGATGGGATGGGATGGGATGGGATGTGATCCCTGGGATGGGATGGGATGGGATGGGATCAGTGGGATGGGATGGGATGGGATGGGATGGGATGGGATCCCTGGGATGGGATCCCTGGGATGGGATGCCTGGGATGGGATCCCTGGGATGGGATGGGCTGGGATCTCTGGGATAGGATGGGATCCCAGGGTTGGGATCGGATCCCTGGGATGGGATTCCTGGGAGGGGATGCGATCCCTGGGATGGGATCCCTGGAATGAGATGTGATCCCTGGGATGGGATGGGATGGGATGGGACCCCTGGGATGGGATGGGATGAGATCCCTGGGATGGGATGGGATGGGATGGGATGGGATGGGATGGGATGGGATAGGTTGGGATGGGATCCCTGCGATGAAATGGGATGGGATTGGATGCCTGGGATTGGATGGGATGGGATCCCTGGGTTGGGATCCCTGGAATGTGATCCCTCGTATGGGATGGCATCCCTGGGATGGGATGGCATCCCTGGGATGGGATCCCTGGGATGGGATGGGATACCTGGGATGGGATACCTGGGATTGATGGGATGGGATGGGATGGGATGTGATGGGATGGGATGGGATGGGACACCTGGGATGGGAGGGGATCCCTGGGATGGGATGGGATGGGATGGGATGGGATGGGATGGGATGGGATGGGATCCCTGGGATGGGAGGGGATCCCTGGGATGGGATGGGATGGGATGGGATGGGATGGGATGGGATGGGATGGGATGGGATGCGATGGAATGGGATGGGATGGGGTGGGATGGGATGTGTTGGGATGGGATGGTATCCCTGGCATGGGATGGGATGGGATGGGATGGGATGGGATGGGATGGGATCCCTGGGTTGGGATGGGATCCATGCGATGGGATGGGATGGGATGGGATGGGATGGGATGGGATGGGATGGGATGGGATGGGATGGGATGAGATGGGATAGGATGGGATCCATGGGATGGGATGTGATGGGATGGGATCCCTGGGATGGGATGGGATCCCTGGGATGGGATCTCTGGGATGGGGTGGGATCCCAGGGATGGGATCCCTGGGATAAGATGGGATCTCTGCGATGGGATGGGATGGGATGTTATCCCTGGGATGGGATCTCTGGGATGGGATGGGATGGGATGGGATGGGATGGGATGGGATGGGAAGGGATGGGATGGGATGGGATGGGATGGGATAGGTTGGGATGAGATGGGATCCCTGGGATGGGATGGGATGCGATCCCTGGGCTGAGATGGGTTGGGATGGATGGGATCCCTGAAATGGGATGGGATGGGATCCCGCGTATGGGATGCCTGGGATGGGATTGGGTGGGATGGGATGGGATGGGGTGGGATCCCTGGGATGGGATGGGATGGGATGGGATGGGATGGGATGGGATGGGATGGGATGGGATCCCTGCGATGAAATGGGATGCGATTGGATGACTGGGATTGGATGGGATGGCATCCCTGGAATGGGATGGAATCCCTGGGATGGGATCCCTGGGATGGGATGGGATACCTGGGATGGGATCCCTGGGATTGATGGGATGGGATGGGATGGGATCCCTGGGATGGGAGGGGATCCCTGCGATGGGATGGGATGGGATGTTATCCCTGGGATGGGATCTCTGGGATGGGATGGGATGGGATGGGATGGGATGGGATGGGACGGGATGGGATGGGATGGGATCCCTGGGATGGGAGGGGATCCCTGGGATGGGATGGGATGGGATGGGATGGGATGGGATGGGATGGGATGGGATGGGATGGGATGGGGTGGGATGGGATGTGTTGGGATGGGATGGTATCCCTGGGATGGGATGGGATGGGATGGGATCCCTGGGTTGGGATGGGATCCATGGGATGGGATGTGATGGGATGGGATGGGATGGGATCCCTGGGATGGGATGGGATCTCTGCGATGGGATGGGATGTTACCCGTCGGATGGGATCTCTGGGATGGGATGGGATGGGATGGGATGGGATGGGACGGGATGGGATCCCTGGGATGGGAGGGGATCCCTGGGATGGGATGGGATGGGATGGGATGGGATGGGATGGGATGGGATGGGATCCCTGGGATGGGAGGGGATCCCTGGGATGGGATGGGATGGGATGGGATGGGATGGGATGGGATGGGATGGGATGGGATGGGATGGGATGGGATGGGATGCGATGGAATGGGATGGGATGGGGTGGGATGGGATGTGTTGGGATGGGATGGTATCCCTGGCATGGGATGGGATGGGATGGGATGGGATGGGATGGGATCCCTGGGTTGGGATGGGATCCATGCGATGGGATGGGATGGGATGGGATGGGATGGGATGGGATGGGATGGGATGGGATGGGATGGGATGGGATGGGATGAGATGGGATAGGATGGGATCCATGGGATGGGATGTGATGGGATGGGATCCCTGGGATGGGATGGGATCCCTGGGATGGGATCTCTGGGATGGGGTGGGATCCCAGGGATGGGATCCCTGGGATAAGATGGGATCTCTGCGATGGGATGGGATGGGATGTTATCCCTGGGATGGGATCTCTGGGATGGGATGGGATGGGATGGGATGGGATGGGAAGGGATGGGATGGGATGGGATGGGATGGGATAGGTTGGGATGAGATGGGATCCCTGGGATGGGATGGGATGCGATCCCTGGGCTGAGATGGGTTGGGATGGATGGGATCCCTGAAATGGGATGGGATGGGATCCCGCGTATGGGATGCCTGGGATGGGATTGGGTGGGATGGGATGGGATGGGGTGGGATCCCTGGGATGGGATGGGATGGGATGGGATGGGATGGGATGGGATGGGATCCCTGCGATGAAATGGGATGCGATTGGATGACTGGGATTGGATGGGATGGCATCCCTGGAATGGGATGGAATCCCTGGGATGGGATCCCTGGGATGGGATGGGATACCTGGGATGGGATCCCTGGGATTGATGGGATGGGATGGGATTTGATGGGATGGGATGGGATGGGATCCCTGGGATGGGAGGGGAATCCTGCGATGGGATGGGATGGGATGTTATCCCTGGGATGGGATCTCTGGGATGGGATGGGATGGGATGGGATGGGATGGGATGGGATGGGATGGGATGGGATGGGATGGGACGGGATGGGATGGGATCCCTGGGATGGGAGGGGATCCCTGGGATGGGATGGGATGGGATGGGATGGGATGGGATGGGATGGGATGGGATGGGGTGGGATGGGATGTGTTGGGATGGGATGGTATCCCTGGGATGGGATGGGATGGGATGGGATCCCTGGGTTGGGATGGGATCCATGGGATGGGATGTGATGGGATGGGATGGGATCCCTGGGATGGGATGGGATCCCAGAGATGGGATCCCTGGGATGGGATGGGATCTCTGCGATGGGATGGGATGGGATGGGATGGGACGGGATGGGTTGGGATGGGTTGGGATGGGATGGGATCCCTGGGATGAGATGGGATGGGGTGCCATCCCTGGGATGACATGGGATGGTATGGGATCCCTGAGATGGGATGGGATGGCATCCCTGGGATGGGATCCCTGGGATGGGATGGGATGAGATGGGATAGGATGGGATCCATGGGATGGGATGTGATGGGATGGGATGGGATCCCTGGGATGGGATGGGATCCCTGGGATGGGATCCCTGGGATGGGATCTCTGGAATGGGATGGGATGGGATAGGACGGGATGGGATGGGATGGGATGGGATGGGATGGGATGGGATGGGATGGGACGGGATGGGTTGGGATAGGTTGGGATGGGATGGGATCCCTGGGATGAGATGGGTTGGGATGGATGGGATCCCTGAAATGGGATGGGATGGGATCCCGCGTATGGGATGCCTGGGATGGGATTGGGTGGGATGGGATGGGGTGGGATCCCTGGGATGGGATGGGATGGGATCCCTGCGATGAAATGGGATGCGATTGGATGACTGGGATTGGATGGGATGGCATCCCTGGAATGGGATGGAATCCCTGGGATGGGATCCCTGGGATGGGATGGGATACCTGGGATGGGATCCCTGGGATTGATGGGATGGGATGGGATTTGATGGGATGGGATGGGATGGGATCCCTGGGATGGGAGGGGATCCCTGCGATGGGATGGGATGGGATGTTATCCCTGGGATGGGATCTCTGGGATGGGATGGGATGGGATGGGATGGGATGGGATGGGACGGGATGGGATGGGATGGGATCCCTGGGATGGGAGGGGATCCCTGGGATGGGATGGGATGGGATGGGATGGGATGGGGTGGGATGGGATGTGTTGGGATGGGATGGTATCCCTGGGATGGGATGGGATGGGATGGGATGGGATCCCTGGGTTGGGATGGGATCCATGGGATGGGATGTGATGGGATGGGATGGGATGGGATCCCTGGGATGGGATGGGATCTCTGCGATGGGATGGGATGTTACCCGTCGGATGGGATCTCTGGGATGGGATGGGATGGGATGGGATGGGATGGGATGGGACGGGATGGGTTGGGATGGGTTGGGATGGGATGGGATCCCTGGGATGAGATGGGATGGGGTGCCATCCCTGGGATGAGATGGGATGGTATGGGATCCCTGAGATGGGATGGGATGGGATTCCTGGGATGGGATGGGATAGGATGGGATCCCTGAGATGGGATGGGATCCCTGGGATGGGATCACTGGGACGTGATGGGATGGGATGGGATGGAATGGGATGGAATGGGATGAGATGGGATGAGATGGGATAGGATGGGATCCATGGGATGGGATGTGATGGGATGGGATGGGATCCCTGGGATGGGATGGGATCCCTGGGATGGGATCCCTGGGATGGGATCTCTGGAATGGGATGGGATGGGATAGGACGGGATGGGATGGGATGGGATGGGATGGGATGGGACGGGATGGGTTGGGATAGGTTGGGATGGGATGGGATCCCTGGGATGAGATGGGATGGGGTGCCATCCCTGGGATGAGATGGGATGGTATGGGATCCCTGTGATGGGACGGGATGGGATGGGATTGCTGGGATGGGATGGGATGGGATCCCTACGATGGGATGGGATCCCTGCGATGGGGTGGGATGGGATCCCTGGGATGGGATCCCTGGGATGGGATGGTATGGGATGGGATGGGATGAGATGGGATAGGATGGGATCCATGGGATGGGATGTGATGGGATGGGATGGGATCCCTGGGATGGGATGGGATCCCTGGGATGGGATCCCTGGGATGGGATCTCTGGAATGGGATGGGATGGGATAGGACGGGATGGGATGGGATGGGATGGGATGGGATGGGACGGGATGGGTTGGGATAGGTTGGGATGGGATGGGATCCCTGGGATGAGATGGGATGGGGTGCCATCCCTGGGATGAGATGGGATGGTATGGGATCCCTGTGATGGGACGGGATGGGATGGGATTGCTGGGATGGGATGGGATGGGATCCCTGAGATGGGATGGGATCCCTGGGATGGGATCACTGGGATGTGATGGGATGGGATGGGATGGAATGGGATGGAATGGGATGAGATGGGATGGAATGGGATGGGATGGGATCCCTGGCATGGGATGGGATCCCTGGGATGGGGTCCCTGGGATGGGATGGGATGGGATCCCTACGATGGGATGGGATCCCTGCGATGGGATGGGATGGGATGGGATCCCTGGGATGGGATCCCTGGGGTGGGATTGGATGGGATGGGATGGGATGGGATGGGATCCATGGGATGGGATGGGATGGGATCCCTGGGATGGGATGGGATCCCTGGGATGGGGTCCCTGGGATGGGATGGGATCCCTACGATGGGATGGGATCCCTGCGATGGGGTGGGATGGGATCCCTGGGATGGGATCCATGGGATGGGATGGGATGGGATGGGATGGGATGGGATGGGATGGGATGGGATGGGATGGGATGGGATGGGATGGGATGGGATGGGATGAGATGGGATAGGATGGGATCCATGGGATGGGATGTGATGGGATGGGATCCCTGGGATGGGATGGGATCCCTGGGATGGGATCTCTGGGATGGGGTGGGATCCCAGGGATGGGATCCCTGGGATAAGATGGGATCTCTGCGATGGGATGGGATGGGATGTTATCCCTGGGATGGGATCTCTGGGATGGGATGGGATGGGATGGGATGGGATGGGATGGGATGGGCTGGGATGGGATGGGATGGGATGGGATGGGACGGGACGGGATGGGATAGGTTGGGATGAGATGGGATCCCTGGGATGGGATGGGATGCGATCCCTGGGCTGAGATGGGTTGGGATGGATGGGATCCCTGAAATGGGATGGGATGGGATCCCGCGTATGGGATGCCTGGGATGGGATTGGGTGGGATGGGATGGGATGGGGTGGGATCCCTGGGATGGGATGGGATGGGATGGGATGGGATGGGATCCCTGCGATGAAATGGGATGCGATTGGATGACTGGGATTGGATGGGATGGCATCCCTGGAATGGGATGGAATCCCTGGGATGGGATCCCTGGGACGGGATGGGATACCTGGGATGGGATCCCTGGGATTGATGGGATGGGATGGGATTTGATGGGATGGGATGGGATGGGATCCCTGGGATGGGAGGGGAATCCTGCGATGGGATGGGATGGGATGTTATCCCTGGGATGGGATCTCTGGGATGGGATGGGATGGGATGGGATGGGATGGGATAGGATGGGATGGGATGGGATGGGATGGGACGGGATGGGATGGGATCCCTGGGATGGGAGGGGATCCCTGGGATGGGATGGGATGGGATGGGATGGGATGGGATGGGATGGGATGGGATGGGATGGGGTGGGATGGGATGTGTTGGGATGGGATGGTATCCCTGGGATGGGATGGGATGGGATGGGATCCCTGGGTTGGGATGGGATCCATGGGATGGGATGTGATGGGATGGGATGGGATCCCTGGGATGGGATGGGATCCCAGAGATGGGATCCCTGGGATGGGATGGGATCTCTGCGATGGGATGGGATGGGATGGGATGGGATGGGATGGGATGGGATGGGACGGGATGGGTTGGGATGGGTTGGGATGGGACGGGATCCCTGGGATGAGATGGGATGGGGTGCCATCCCTGGGAGGAGATGGGATGGTATGGGATCCCTGAGATGGGATGGGATGGCATCCCTGGGATGGGATCCCTGGGATGGGATGGGATACCTGGGATGGGATGGGATGGGATGGGATGGGATGGGATGGGATGGGATGGGATGGGATGCGATGGGATGGGATGGGATGGGGTGGGATGGGATGTGTTGGGATGGGATGGGATAGGATGGGATCCATGGGATGGGATGTGATGGGATGGGATCCCTGGGATGGGATGGGATCCCTGGGATGGGATCTCTGGGATGGGGTGGGATCCCAGGGATGGGATCCCTGGGATAAGATGGGATCCCTGGGATGGGATGGGATGCGATCCCTGGGATGAGATGGGATGGGGTGCGATCCCTGGGAGGAGATGGGATGGGATGGGATCCCTGAGATGGGATGGGATGGGATGGGATGGGATGGGATGGGATGGGATGTGATCCCTGGGATGGGATGGGATGGGATGGGATCAGTGGGATGGGATGGGATGGGATGGGATGGGATGGGATCCCTGGGATGGGATCCCTGGGATGGGATGCCTGGGATGGGATCCCTGGGATGGGATGGGCTGGGATCTCTGGGATAGGATGGGATCCCAGGGTTGGGATCGGATCCCTGGGATGGGATTCCTGGGAGGGGATGCGATCCCTGGGATGGGATCCCTGGAATGAGATGTGATCCCTGGGATGGGATGGGATGGGATGGGACCCCTGGGATGGGATGGGATGAGATCCCTGGGATGGGATGGGATGGGATGGGATGGGATGGGATGGGATGGGATAGGTTGGGATGGGATCCCTGCGATGAAATGGGATGGGATTGGATGCCTGGGATTGGATGGGATGGGATCCCTGGGTTGGGATCCCTGGAATGTGATCCCTCGTATGGGATGGCATCCCTGGGATGGGATGGCATCCCTGGGATGGGATCCCTGGGATGGGATGGGATACCTGGGATGGGATACCTGGGATTGATGGGATGGGATGGGATGGGATGTGATGGGATGGGATGGGATGGGACACCTGGGATGGGAGGGGATCCCTGGGATGGGATGGGATGGGATGGGATGGGATGGGATGGGATGGGATGGGATCCCTGGGATGGGAGGGGATCCCTGGGATGGGATGGGATGGGATGGGATGGGATGGGATGGGATGGGATGGGATGGGATGGGATGCGATGGAATGGGATGGGATGGGGTGGGATGGGATGTGTTGGGATGGGATGGTATCCCTGGCATGGGATGGGATGGGATGGGATGGGATGGGATGGGATGGGATCCCTGGGTTGGGATGGGATCCATGCGATGGGATGGGATGGGATGGGATGGGATGGGATGGGATGGGATGGGATGGGATGGGATGGGATGAGATGGGATAGGATGGGATCCATGGGATGGGATGTGATGGGATGGGATCCCTGGGATGGGATGGGATCCCTGGGATGGGATCTCTGGGATGGGGTGGGATCCCAGGGATGGGATCCCTGGGATAAGATGGGATCTCTGCGATGGGATGGGATGGGATGTTATCCCTGGGATGGGATCTCTGGGATGGGATGGGATGGGATGGGATGGGATGGGATGGGATGGGAAGGGATGGGATGGGATGGGATGGGATGGGATAGGTTGGGATGAGATGGGATCCCTGGGATGGGATGGGATGCGATCCCTGGGCTGAGATGGGTTGGGATGGATGGGATCCCTGAAATGGGATGGGATGGGATCCCGCGTATGGGATGCCTGGGATGGGATTGGGTGGGATGGGATGGGATGGGGTGGGATCCCTGGGATGGGATGGGATGGGATGGGATTGCTGGGATGGGATGGGATGGGATCCCTGAGATGGGATGGGATCCCTGGGATGGGATCACTGGGATGTGATGGGATGGGATGGGATGGAATGGGATGGAATGGGATGAGATGGGATGGAATGGGATGGGATGGGATCCCTGGCATGGGATGGGATCCCTGGGATGGGGTCCCTGGGATGGGATGGGATGGGATCCCTACGATGGGATGGGATCCCTGCGATGGGATGGGATGGGATGGGATCCCTGGGATGGGATCCCTGGGGTGGGATTGGATGGGATGGGATGGGATGGGATGGGATCCATGGGATGGGATGGGATGGGATCCCTGGGATGGGATGGGATCCCTGGGATGGGGTCCCTGGGATGGGATGGGATCCCTACGATGGGATGGGATCCCTGCGATGGGGTGGGATGGGATCCCTGGGATGGGATCCATGGGATGGGATGGGATGGGATGGGATGGGATGGGATGGGATGGGATGGGATGGGATGGGATGGGATGGGATGAGATGGGATAGGATGGGATCCATGGGATGGGATGTGATGGGATGGGATCCCTGGGATGGGATGGGATCCCTGGGATGGGATCTCTGGGATGGGGTGGGATCCCAGGGATGGGATCCCTGGGATAAGATGGGATCTCTGCGATGGGATGGGATGGGATGTTATCCCTGGGATGGGATCTCTGGGATGGGATGGGATGGGATGGGATGGGATGGGATGGGATGGGCTGGGATGGGATGGGATGGGATGGGATGGGACGGGACGGGATGGGATAGGTTGGGATGAGATGGGATCCCTGGGATGGGATGGGATGCGATCCCTGGGCTGAGATGGGTTGGGATGGATGGGATCCCTGAAATGGGATGGGATGGGATCCCGCGTATGGGATGCCTGGGATGGGATTGGGTGGGATGGGATGGGATGGGGTGGGATCCCTGGGATGGGATGGGATGGGATGGGATGGGATGGGATCCCTGCGATGAAATGGGATGCGATTGGATGACTGGGATTGGATGGGATGGCATCCCTGGAATGGGATGGAATCCCTGGGATGGGATCCCTGGGACGGGATGGGATACCTGGGATGGGATCCCTGGGATTGATGGGATGGGATGGGATTTGATGGGATGGGATGGGATGGGATCCCTGGGATGGGAGGGGAATCCTGCGATGGGATGGGATGGGATGTTATCCCTGGGATGGGATCTCTGGGATGGGATGGGATGGGATGGGATGGGATGGGATAGGATGGGATGGGATGGGATGGGATGGGACGGGATGGGATGGGATCCCTGGGATGGGAGGGGATCCCTGGGATGGGATGGGATGGGATGGGATGGGATGGGATGGGATGGGATGGGATGGGATGGGGTGGGATGGGATGTGTTGGGATGGGATGGTATCCCTGGGATGGGATGGGATGGGATGGGATCCCTGGGTTGGGATGGGATCCATGGGATGGGATGTGATGGGATGGGATGGGATCCCTGGGATGGGATGGGATCCCAGAGATGGGATCCCTGGGATGGGATGGGATCTCTGCGATGGGATGGGATGGGATGGGATGGGATGGGATGGGATGGGATGGGACGGGATGGGTTGGGATGGGTTGGGATGGGACGGGATCCCTGGGATGAGATGGGATGGGGTGCCATCCCTGGGAGGAGATGGGATGGTATGGGATCCCTGAGATGGGATGGGATGGCATCCCTGGGATGGGATCCCTGGGATGGGATGGGATACCTGGGATGGGATGGGATGGGATGGGATGGGATGGGATGGGATGGGATGGGATGGGATGGGATGCGATGGGATGGGATGGGATGGGGTGGGATGGGATGTGTTGGGATGGGATGGGATAGGATGGGATCCATGGGATGGGATGTGATGGGATGGGATCCCTGGGATGGGATGGGATCCCTGGGATGGGATCTCTGGGATGGGGTGGGATCCCAGGGATGGGATCCCTGGGATAAGATGGGATCTCTGCGATGGGATGGGATGGGATGTTATCCATGGGATGGGATGGGATGGGATGGGATGGGATGGGATGGGATGGGATGGGATGGGATGGGATGGGATGGGAAGGGATGGGATGGGATGGGATGGGATGGGACGGGACGGGATGGGATAGGTTGGGATGAGATGGGATCCCTGGGATGGGATGGGATGCGATCCCTGGGCTGAGATGGGTTGGGATGGATGGGATCCCTGAAATGGGATGGGATGGCATCCCGCGTATGGGATGCCTGGGATGGGATTGGGTGGGATGGGATGGGGTGGGATCCCTGGGATGGGATGGGATGGGATGGGATGGGATGGGATGGGATCCCTGCGATGAAATGGGATGCGATTGGATGACTGGGATTGGATGGGATGGCATCCCTGGAATGGGATGGAATCCCTGGGATGGGATCCCTGGGATGGGATGGGATACCTGGGATGGGATCCCTGGGATTGATGGGATGGGATGGGATTTGATGGGATGGGATGGGATGGGATCCCTGGGATGGGAGGGGAATCCTGCGATGGGATGGGATGGGATGTTATCTCTGGGATGGGATGGGATGGGATGGGATGGGATGGGATGGGATGGGATGGGACGGGATGGGATGGGATCCCTGGGATGGGAGGGGATCCCTGGGATGGGATGGGATGGGATGGGATGGGATGGGGTGGGATGGGATGTGTTGGGATGGGATGGTATCCCTGGGATGGGATGGGATGGGATGGGATCCCTGGGTTGGGATGGGATCCATGGGATGGGATGTGATGGGATGGGATGGGATCCCTGGGATGGGATGGGATCCCAGGGATGGGATCCCTGGGATGGGATGGGATGGGATGGGATCCCTGGGTTGGGATGGGATCCATGGGATGGGATGTGATGGGATGGGATGGGATCCCTGGGATGGGATGGGATCCCAGAGATGGGATCCCTGGGATGGGATGGGATCTCTGCGATGGGATGGGATGGGATGGGACGGGATGGGTTGGGATGGGTTGGGATGGGATGGGATCCCTGGGATGAGATGGGATGGGGTGCCATCCCTGGGATGACATGGGATGGTATGGGATCCCTGAGATGGGATGGGATGGCATCCCTGGGATGGGATCCCTGGGATGGGATGGGATGAGATGGGATAGGATGGGATCCATGGGATGGGATGTGATGGGATGGGATGGGATCCCTGGGATGGGATGGGATCCCTGGGATGGGATCCCTGGGATGGGATCTCTGGAATGGGATGGGATGGGATAGGACGGGATGGGATGGGATGGGATGGGATGGGATGGGATGGGATGGGATGGGATGGGATGGGACGGGATGGGTTGGGATAGGTTGGGATGGGATGGGATCCCTGGGATGAGATGGGTTGGGATGGATGGGATCCCTGAAATGGGATGGGATGGGATCCCGCGTATGGGATGCCTGGGATGGGATTGGGTGGGATGGGATGGGGTGGGATCCCTGGGATGGGATGGGATGGGATCCCTGGGATGGGATGGGATGGGATGGGATGGGATGGGATGGGATGGGATGGGATGGGATCCCTGCGATGAAATGGGATGCGATTGGATGACTGGGATTGGATGGGATGGCATCCCTGGAATGGGATGGAATCCCTGGGATGGGATCCCTGGGATGGGATGGGATACCTGGGATGGGATCCCTGGGATTGATGGGATGGGATGGGATTTGATGGGATGGGATGGGATGGGATCCCTGGGATGGGAGGGGATCCCTGCGATGGGATGGGATGGGATGTTATCCCTGGGATGGGATCTCTGGGATGGGATGGGATGGGATGGGATGGGACGGGATGGGATGGGATGGGATCCCTGGGATGGGAGGGGATCCCTGGGATGGGATGGGATGGGATGGGATGGGATGGGATGGGGTGGGATGGGATGTGTTGGGATGGGATGGTATCCCTGGGATGGGATGGGATGGGATGGGATGGGATCCCTGGGTTGGGATGGGATCCATGGGATGGGATGTGATGGGATGGGATGGGATGGGATCCCTGGGATGGGATGGGATCTCTGCGATGGGATGGGATGTTACCCGTCGGATGGGATCTCTGGGATGGGATGGGATGGGATGGGATGGGATGGGATGGGACGGGATGGGTTGGGATGGGTTGGGATGGGATGGGATCCCTGGGATGAGATGGGATGGGGTGCCATCCCTGGGATGAGATGGGATGGTATGGGATCCCTGAGATGGGATGGGATGGGATTCCTGGGATGGGATGGGATAGGATGGGATCCCTGAGATGGGATGGGATCCCTGGGATGGGATCACTGGGACGTGATGGGATGGGATGGGATGGAATGGGATGGAATGGGATGAGATGGGATGAGATGGGATAGGATGGGATCCATGGGATGGGATGTGATGGGATGGGATGGGATCCCTGGGATGGGATGGGATCCCTGGGATGGGATCCCTGGGATGGGATCTCTGGAATGGGATGGGATGGGATAGGACGGGATGGGATGGGATGGGATGGGATGGGATGGGATGGGATGGGACGGGATGGGTTGGGATAGGTTGGGATGGGATGGGATCCCTGGGATGAGATGGGATGGGGTGCCATCCCTGGGATGAGATGGGATGGTATGGGATCCCTGTGATGGGACGGGATGGGATGGGATTGCTGGGATGGGATGGGATGGGATCCCTACGATGGGATGGGATCCCTGCGATGGGGTGGGATGGGATCCCTGGGATGGGATCCCTGGGATGGGATGGTATGGGATGGGATGGGATGAGATGGGATAGGATGGGATCCATGGGATGGGATGTGATGGGATGGGATGGGATCCCTGGGATGGGATGGGATCCCTGGGATGGGATCCCTGGGATGGGATCTCTGGAATGGGATGGGATGGGATAGGACGGGATGGGATGGGATGGGATGGGATGGGATGGGACGGGATGGGTTGGGATAGGTTGGGATGGGATGGGATCCCTGGGATGAGATGGGATGGGGTGCCATCCCTGGGATGAGATGGGATGGTATGGGATCCCTGTGATGGGACGGGATGGGATGGGATTGCTGGGATGGGATGGGATGGGATCCCTGAGATGGGATGGGATCCCTGGGATGGGATCACTGGGATGTGATGGGATGGGATGGGATGGAATGGGATGGAATGGGATGAGATGGGATGGAATGGGATGGGATGGGATCCCTGGCATGGGATGGGATCCCTGGGATGGGGTCCCTGGGATGGGATGGGATGGGATCCCTACGATGGGATGGGATCCCTGCGATGGGATGGGATGGGATGGGATCCCTGGGATGGGATCCCTGGGGTGGGATTGGATGGGATGGGATGGGATGGGATGGGATCCATGGGATGGGATGGGATGGGATCCCTGGGATGGGATGGGATCCCTGGGATGGGGTCCCTGGGATGGGATGGGATCCCTACGATGGGATGGGATCCCTGCGATGGGGTGGGATGGGATCCCTGGGATGGGATCCCTGGGATGGGATGGTATGGGATGGGATGGGATGGGATGGGATGGGATGGGATGGGATGAGATGGGATAGGATGGGATCCATGGGATGGGATGTGATGGGATGGGATCCCTGGGATGGGATGGGATCCCTGGGATGGGATCTCTGGGATGGGGTGGGATCCCAGGGATGGGATCCCTGGGATAAGATGGGATCTCTGCGATGGGATGGGATGGGATGTTATCCCTGGGATGGGATCTCTGGGATGGGATGGGATGGGATGGGATGGGATGGGATGGGCTGGGATGGGATGGGATGGGATGGGATGGGACGGGACGGGATGGGATAGGTTGGGATGAGATGGGATCCCTGGGATGGGATGGGATGCGATCCCTGGGCTGAGATGGGTTGGGATGGATGGGATCCCTGAAATGGGATGGGATGGGATCCCGCGTATGGGATGCCTGGGATGGGATTGGGTGGGATGGGATGGGATGGGGTGGGATCCCTGGGATGGGATGGGATGGGATGGGATGGGATGGGATGGGATGGGATCCCTGCGATGAAATGGGATGCGATTGGATGACTGGGATTGGATGGGATGGCATCCCTGGAATGGGATGGAATCCCTGGGATGGGATCCCTGGGACGGGATGGGATACCTGGGATGGGATCCCTGGGATTGATGGGATGGGATGGGATTTGATGGGATGGGATGGGATGGGATCCCTGGGATGGGAGGGGAATCCTGCGATGGGATGGGATGGGATGTTATCCCTGGGATGGGATCTCTGGGATGGGATGGGATGGGATGGGATGGGATAGGATGGGATGGGATGGGATGGGATGGGACGGGATGGGATGGGATCCCTGGGATGGGAGGGGATCCCTGGGATGGGATGGGATGGGATGGGATGGGATGGGATGGGATGGGGTGGGATGGGATGTGTTGGGATGGGATGGTATCCCTGGGATGGGATGGGATGGGATGGGATCCCTGGGTTGGGATGGGATCCATGGGATGGGATGTGATGGGATGGGATGGGATCCCTGGGATGGGATGGGATCCCAGAGATGGGATCCCTGGGATGGGATGGGATCTCTGCGATGGGATGGGATGGGATGGGATGGGATGGGACGGGATGGGTTGGGATGGGTTGGGATGGGACGGGATCCCTGGGATGAGATGGGATGGGGTGCCATCCCTGGGATGAGATGGGATGGTATGGGATCCCTGAGATGGGATGGGATGGCATCCCTGGGATGGGATCCCTGGGATGGGATGGGATACCTGGGATGGGATGGGATGGGATGGGATGGGATGGGATGGGATGGGATGGGATGGGATGGGATGGGATGGGATGGGATGCGATGGGATGGGATGGGATGGGGTGGGATGGGATGTGTTGGGATGGGATGGGATAGGATGGGATCCATGGGATGGGATGTGATGGGATGGGATCCCTGGGATGGGATGGGATCCCTGGGATGGGATCTCTGGGATGGGGTGGGATCCCAGGGATGGGATCCCTGGGATAAGATGGGATCTCTGCGATGGGATGGGATGGGATGTTATCCATGGGATGGGATGGGATGGGATGGGATGGGATGGGATGGGATGGGATGGGATGGGATGGGATGGGATGGGAAGGGATGGGATGGGATGGGATGGGATGGGACGGGACGGGATGGGATAGGTTGGGATGAGATGGGATCCCTGGGATGGGATGGGATGCGATCCCTGGGCTGAGATGGGTTGGGATGGATGGGATCCCTGAAATGGGATGGGATGGCATCCCGCGTATGGGATGCCTGGGATGGGATTGGGTGGGATGGGATGGGGTGGGATCCCTGGGATGGGATGGGATGGGATGGGATGGGATGGGATGGGATCCCTGCGATGAAATGGGATGCGATTGGATGACTGGGATTGGATGGGATGGCATCCCTGGAATGGGATGGAATCCCTGGGATGGGATCCCTGGGATGGGATGGGATACCTGGGATGGGATCCCTGGGATTGATGGGATGGGATGGGATTTGATGGGATGGGATGGGATGGGATCCCTGGGATGGGAGGGGAATCCTGCGATGGGATGGGATGGGATGTTATCTCTGGGATGGGATGGGATGGGATGGGATGGGATGGGATGGGACGGGATGGGATGGGATCCCTGGGATGGGAGGGGATCCCTGGGATGGGATGGGATGGGATGGGATGGGATGGGATGGGATGGGATGGGATGGGATGGGGTGGGATGGGATGTGTTGGGATGGGATGGTATCCCTGGGATGGGATGGGATGGGATGGGATCCCTGGGTTGGGATGGGATCCATGGGATGGGATGTGATGGGATGGGATGGGATCCCTGGGATGGGATGGGATCCCAGGGATGGGATCCCTGGGATGGGATGGGATGGGATGGGATCCCTGGGTTGGGATGGGATCCATGGGATGGGATGTGATGGGATGGGATGGGATCCCTGGGATGGGATGGGATCCCAGAGATGGGATCCCTGGGATGGGATGGGATCTCTGCGATGGGATGGGATGGGATGGGACGGGATGGGTTGGGATGGGTTGGGATGGGATGGGATCCCTGGGATGAGATGGGATGGGGTGCCATCCCTGGGATGACATGGGATGGTATGGGATCCCTGAGATGGGATGGGATGGCATCCCTGGGATGGGATCCCTGGGATGGGATGGGATGAGATGGGATAGGATGGGATCCATGGGATGGGATGTGATGGGATGGGATGGGATCCCTGGGATGGGATGGGATCCCTGGGATGGGATCCCTGGGATGGGATCTCTGGAATGGGATGGGATGGGATAGGACGGGATGGGATGGGATGGGATGGGATGGGATGGGATGGGATGGGACGGGATGGGTTGGGATAGGTTGGGATGGGATGGGATCCCTGGGATGAGATGGGTTGGGATGGATGGGATCCCTGAAATGGGATGGGATGGGATCCCGCGTATGGGATGCCTGGGATGGGATTGGGTGGGATGGGATGGGGTGGGATCCCTGGGATGGGATGGGATGGGATCCCTGGGATGGGATGGGATGGGATGGGATGGGATGGGATGGGATGGGATGGGATCCCTGCGATGAAATGGGATGCGATTGGATGACTGGGATTGGATGGGATGGCATCCCTGGAATGGGATGGAATCCCTGGGATGGGATCCCTGGGATGGGATGGGATACCTGGGATGGGATCCCTGGGATTGATGGGATGGGATGGGATTTGATGGGATGGGATGGGATGGGATCCCTGGGATGGGAGGGGATCCCTGCGATGGGATGGGATGGGATGTTATCCCTGGGATGGGATCTCTGGGATGGGATGGGATGGGATGGGATGGGATGGGACGGGATGGGATGGGATGGAATCCCTGGGATGGGAGGGGATCCCTGGGATGGGATGGGATGGGATGGGATGGGATGGGATGGGGTGGGATGGGATGTGTTGGGATGGGATGGTATCCCTGGGATGGGATGGGATGGGATGGGATGGGATCCCTGGGTTGGGATGGGATCCATGGGATGGGATGTGATGGGATGGGATGGGATGGGATCCCTGGGATGGGATGGGATCTCTGCGATGGGATGGGATGTTACCCGTCGGATGGGATCTCTGGGATGGGATGGGATGGGATGGGATGGGATGGGACGGGATGGGTTGGGATGGGTTGGGATGGGATGGGATCCCTGGGATGAGATGGGATGGGGTGCCATCCCTGGGATGAGATGGGATGGTATGGGATCCCTGAGATGGGATGGGATGGGATTCCTGGGATGGGATGGGATAGGATGGGATCCCTGAGATGGGATGGGATCCCTGGGATGGGATCACTGGGACGTGATGGGATGGGATGGGATGGAATGGGATGGAATGGGATGAGATGGGATGAGATGGGATAGGATGGGATCCATGGGATGGGATGTGATGGGATGGGATGGGATCCCTGGGATGGGATGGGATCCCTGGGATGGGATCCCTGGGATGGGATCTCTGGAATGGGATGGGATGGGATAGGACGGGATGGGATGGGATGGGATGGGATGGGACGGGATGGGTTGGGATAGGTTGGGATGGGATGGGATCCCTGGGATGAGATGGGATGGGGTGCCATCCCTGGGATGAGATGGGATGGTATGGGATCCCTGTGATGGGACGGGATGGGATGGGATTGCTGGGATGGGATGGGATGGGATCCCTACGATGGGATGGGATCCCTGCGATGGGGTGGGATGGGATCCCTGGGATGGGATCCCTGGGATGGGATGGTATGGGATGGGATGGGATGAGATGGGATAGGATGGGATCCATGGGATGGGATGTGATGGGATGGGATGGGATCCCTGGGATGGGATGGGATCCCTGGGATGGGATCCCTGGGATGGGATCTCTGGAATGGGATGGGATGGGATAGGACGGGATGGGATGGGATGGGATGGGATGGGATGGGACGGGATGGGTTGGGATAGGTTGGGATGGGATGGGATCCCTGGGATGAGATGGGATGGGGTGCCATCCCTGGGATGAGATGGGATGGTATGGGATCCCTGTGATGGGACGGGATGGGATGGGATTGCTGGGATGGGATGGGATGGGATCCCTGAGATGGGATGGGATCCCTGGGATGGGATCACTGGGATGTGATGGGATGGGATGGGATGGAATGGGATGGAATGGGATGAGATGGGATGGAATGGGATGGGATGGGATCCCTGGCATGGGATGGGATCCCTGGGATGGGGTCCCTGGGATGGGATGGGATGGGATCCCTACGATGGGATGGGATCCCTGCGATGGGATGGGATGGGATGGGATCCCTGGGATGGGATCCCTGGGGTGGGATTGGATGGGATGGGATGGGATGGGATGGGATGGGATCCATGGGATGGGATGGGATGGGATCCCTGGGATGGGATGGGATCCCTGGGATGGGGTCCCTGGGATGGGATGGGATCCCTACGATGGGATGGGATCCCTGCGATGGGGTGGGATGGGATCCCTGGGATGGGATCCCTGGGATGGGATGGTATGGGATGGGATGGGATGGGATGGGATGGGATGGGATGGGATGGGATGGGATGAGATGGGATAGGATGGGATCCATGGGATGGGATGTGATGGGATGGGATCCCTGGGATGGGATGGGATCCCTGGGATGGGATCTCTGGGATGGGGTGGGATCCCAGGGATGGGATCCCTGGGATAAGATGGGATCTCTGCGATGGGATGGGATGGGATGTTATCCCTGGGATGGGATCTCTGGGATGGGATGGGATGGGATGGGATGGGATGGGATGGGATGGGCTGGGATGGGATGGGATGGGATGGGATGGGATGGGACGGGACGGGATGGGATAGGTTGGGATGAGATGGGATCCCTGGGATGGGATGGGATGCGATCCCTGGGCTGAGATGGGTTGGGATGGATGGGATCCCTGAAATGGGATGGGATGGGATCCCGCGTATGGGATGCCTGGGATGGGATTGGGTGGGATGGGATGGGATGGGGTGGGATCCCTGGGATGGGATGGGATGGGATGGGATGGGATGGGATCCCTGCGATGAAATGGGATGCGATTGGATGACTGGGATTGGATGGGATGGCATCCCTGGAATGGGATGGAATCCCTGGGATGGGATCCCTGGGACGGGATGGGATACCTGGGATGGGATCCCTGGGATTGATGGGATGGGATGGGATTTGATGGGATGGGATGGGATGGGATCCCTGGGATGGGAGGGGAATCCTGCGATGGGATGGGATGGGATGTTATCCCTGGGATGGGATCTCTGGGATGGGATGGGATGGGATAGGATGGGATGGGATGGGATGGGATGGGACGGGATGGGATGGGATCCCTGGGATGGGAGGGGATCCCTGGGATGGGATGGGATGGGATGGGATGGGATGGGATGGGATGGGATGGGATGGGATGGGGTGGGATGGGATGTGTTGGGATGGGATGGTATCCCTGGGATGGGATGGGATGGGATGGGATCCCTGGGTTGGGATGGGATCCATGGGATGGGATGTGATGGGATGGGATGGGATCCCTGGGATGGGATGGGATCCCAGAGATGGGATCCCTGGGATGGGATGGGATCTCTGCGATGGGATGGGATGGGATGGGATGGGATGGGATGGGACGGGATGGGTTGGGATGGGTTGGGATGGGACGGGATCCCTGGGATGAGATGGGATGGGGTGCCATCCCTGGGATGAGATGGGATGGTATGGGATCCCTGAGATGGGATGGGATGGCATCCCTGGGATGGGATCCCTGGGATGGGATGGGATACCTGGGATGGGATGGGATGGGATGGGATGGGATGGGATGGGATGGGATGGGATGCGATGGGATGGGATGGGATGGGGTGGGATGGGATGTGTTGGGATGGGATGGGATAGGATGGGATCCATGGGATGGGATGTGATGGGATGGGATCCCTGGGATGGGATGGGATCCCTGGGATGGGATCTCTGGGATGGGGTGGGATCCCAGGGATGGGATCCCTGGGATAAGATGGGATCTCTGCGATGGGATGGGATGGGATGTTATCCATGGGATGGGATGGGATGGGATGGGATGGGATGGGATGGGATGGGATGGGATGGGATGGGATGGGATGGGATGGGAAGGGATGGGATGGGATGGGATGGGATGGGACGGGACGGGATGGGATAGGTTGGGATGAGATGGGATCCCTGGGATGGGATGGGATGCGATCCCTGGGCTGAGATGGGTTGGGATGGATGGGATCCCTGAAATGGGATGGGATGGCATCCCGCGTATGGGATGCCTGGGATGGGATTGGGTGGGATGGGATGGGGTGGGATCCCTGGGATGGGATGGGATGGGATGGGATGGGATGGGATGGGATGGGATCCCTGCGATGAAATGGGATGCGATTGGATGACTGGGATTGGATGGGATGGCATCCCTGGAATGGGATGGAATCCCTGGGATGGGATCCCTGGGATGGGATGGGATACCTGGGATGGGATCCCTGGGATTGATGGGATGGGATGGGATTTGATGGGATGGGATGGGATGGGATGCCTGGGATGGGAGGGGAATCCTGCGATGGGATGGGATGGGATGTTATCTCTGGGATGGGATGGGATGGGATGGGATGGGATGGGATGGGACGGGATGGGATGGGATCCCTGGGATGGGAGGGGATCCCTGGGATGGCATGGGATGGGATGGGATGGGATGGGGTGGGATGGGATGTGTTGGGATGGGATGGTATCCCTGGGATGGGATGGGATGGGATGGGATCCCTGGGTTGGGATGGGATCCATGGGATGGGATGTGATGGGATGGGATGGGATCCCTGGGATGGGATGGGATCCCAGGGATGGGATCCCTGGGATGGGATGGGATCTCTGCGATGGGATGGGATGGGATGTTACCCGTCGGATGGGATCTCTGGGATGGGATGGGATGGGATGGGATGGGATGGGATGGGATGGGATGGGACGGGACGGGATGGGTTGGGATGGGTTGGGATGGGATGGGATCCCTGGGATGAGATGGGATGGGGTGCCATCCCTGGGATGAGATGGGATGGTATGGGATCCCTGAGATGGGATGGGATGGGATTCCTGGGATGGGATGGGATAGGATGGGATCCCTGAGATGGGATGGGATTCCTGGGATGGGATCACTGGGATGTGATGGGATGGGATGGGATGGAATGGGATGGAATGGGATGAGATGGGATGGGATGGGATGGGATCCCTGGGATGGGATGGGATCCCTGGGATGGGATGGGATCGCTGGGATGGGATGGGATGGGATCCCTGGAATGAGATGGGATCCCTGGGATGGGGTCCCTGGGATGGGATGGGATCCCTACGATGGGATGGGATCCCTGCGATGGGGTGGGATGGGATCCCTGGGATGGGATCCCTGGGATGGGATGGTATGGGATGGTATGGGATGGGATGAGATGGGATAGGATGGGATCCATGGGATGGGATGTGATGGGATGGGATCCCTGGGATGGGATGGGATCCCTGGGATGGGATCCCTGGGATGGGATCTCTGGAATGGGATGGGATGGGATAGGACGGGATGGGATGGGATGGGATGGGATGGGACGGGATGGGTTGGGATAGGTTGGGATGGGATGGGATCCCTGGGATGAGATGGGATGGGGTGCCATCCCTGGGATGAGATGGGATGGTATGGGATCCCTGTGATGGGATGGGATGGGATGGGATTGCTGGGATGGGATGGGATGGGATGGGATGGGATGGGATGGGATGGGATGGGATGGGATGGGATGGGATGGAATGGGATGGGATGGGATCCCTGGGATGGGATGGGATCCCTGGGATGGGGTTCCTGGGATGGGATGGGATGGGATCCCTACGATGGGATGGGATCCCTGCGATGGGATGGGATGGGATGGGATCCCTGGGATGGGATCCCTGGGGTGGGATTGGATGGGATGGGATGGGATGGGATGGGATGGGATCCATGGGATGGGATGGGATGGGATCCCTGGGATGGGATGGGATCCCTGGGATGGGGTCCCTGGGATGGGATGGGATCCCTACGATGGGATGGGATCCCTGCGATGGGGTGGGATGGGATCCCTGGGATGGGATCCCTGGGATGGGATGGTATGGGATGGGATGGGTTGGGATGGGATGAGATGGGATAGGATGGGATCCATGGGATGGGATGTGATGGGATGGGATGGGATCCCTGGGATAGGGTGGGATCCCTGGGATGGGATCCCTGGGATGGGATCTCTGGAATGGGATAGGATGGGATGGGACGGGATGGGATGGGATGGGAAGGGATGGGATGGGATGGGACGGGACGGGATTGGATAGGTTGGGATGAGATGGGATCCCTGGGATGGGATGGGATGCGATCCCTGGGCTGAGATGGGTTGGGATGGATGGGATCCCTGAAATGGGATGGGATGGGATCCCTCGTATGGGATGCCTGGGATGGGATTTGGTGGGATGGGATAGGATGGGGTGGGATCCCTGGGATGGGATGGGATGGGATCCCTGGGATGGGATGGGATGGGATGGGATGGGATGGGATGGGATGGGATCCCTGCGATGAAATGGGATGCGATTGGATGACTGGGATTGGATGGGATGGCATCCCTGGGTTGGGATCCCTGGAATGTGATCCCTCGTATGGGATGGCATCCCTGGAATGGGATGGAATCTCTGGGATGGGATCCCTGGGATGGGATGGGATACCTGGGATGGGATCCCTGGGATTGATGGGATGGGATGGGATGGGATGGGATCCCTGGGATGGGAGGGGATCCCTGGGATAAGATGGGATGGGATGGGATGGGATTGGATGGGATGGGATGGGATCCCTGGGATGGGAGGGGATCCCTGGGATGGGATGGGATGGGATGGGATGGGATGGGATGGGATGAAATGGGATGGGAGGGTATCCCTGGGTTGGGATGGGATCCATGGGATGGGATGGGATGGGATGGGATCCCTGGGATGGGAGGGGATCCTTGGGATAGGATGGGATGGGATGGGATTGGATGGGATGGGATGGGATCCCTGGGATGGGATGGGATGGGATGGGATGGGATCCCCGGGATGGCATCCCTCGGATGTGATGGGATCTCTGCGATTGGATGGGATGGGATGTTATCCCTGGGATGGGATCTCTGGGATGGGATGGGATGGGATGGGATGGGACGGGATGGGATGGGATAGGTTGGGATGGGATGGGATCCCTGGGATGGGATGGGATGCGATCCCTGGGATGAGATGGGATGGGGTGCGATCCCTGGGAGGAGATGGGATGGGATGGGATGGGATGGGATGGGATGGGATGGGATGGGATGGGATGGGATGGGATGGGATGTGATCCCTGGGATGGGATGGGATGGGATGGGATCAGTGGGATGGGATGGGATGGGATGGGATCCCTGGGATGGGATCCCTGGGATGGGATGCCTGGGATGGGATCCCTGGGATGGGATGGGCTGGGATCTCTGGGATAGGATGGGATCCCAGGGTTGGGATCGGATCCCTGGGATGGGATTCCTGGGATGGGATGCGATCCCTGGGATGGGATCCCTGGAATGAGATGTGATCCCTGGGATGGGATGGGATGGGATGGGACCCCTGGGATGGGATGGGATGGGATGGGATGAGATCCCTGGGATGGGATGGGATGGGATGGGATGGGATGGGATGGGATGGGATAGGTTGGGATGGGATCCCTGCGATGAAATGGGATGGGATTGGATGCCTGGAATTGGATGGGATGGGATCCCTGGGTTGGGATCCCTGGAATGTGATCCCTCTTATGGGATGGCATCCCTGGGATGGGATGGCATCCCTGGGATGGGATCCCTGGGATGGGATGGGATACCTGGGATGGGATACCTGGGATTGATGGGATGGGATGGGATGGGATGTGATGGGATGGGATGGGATCCCTGGGATGGGAGGGGATCCCTGGGATGGGATGGGATGGGATGGGATGGGATGGGATCCCTGGGATGGGAGGGGATCCCTGGGATGGGATGGGATGCGATGGGATGGGATGGGATGGGATGGGATGGGATGGGATGCGATGGGATGGGATGGGATGGGGTGGGATGGGATGTGTTGGGATGGGATGGTATCCCTGGCATGGGATGGGATGGGATGGGATGGGATGGGATGGGATCCCTGGGTTGGGATGGGATCCATGGGATGGGATGGGATGGGATGGGATGGGATGGGATGGGATGGGATGGGATGGGATGGGATGGGATGAGATGAGATGGGATAGGATGGGATCCATGGGATGGGATGTGATGGGATGGGATCCCTGGGATGGGATGGGATACCTGGGATGGGATACCTGGGATTGATGGGATGGGATGGGATGGGATGGGATGGGATGGGATGGGATGGGATGGGATCCCTGGGATGGGAGGGGATCCCTGGGATGGGATGGGATGGGATGGGATGGGATGGGATCCCTGGGATGGGAGGGGATCCCTGGGATGGGATGGGATGGGATGGGATGGGATGGGATGGGATGGGATGGGATGGGATGCGATGGAATGGGATGGGATGGGGTGGGATGGGATGTGTTGGGATGGGATGGTATCCCTGGCATGGGATGGGATGGGATGGGATGGGATGGGATGGGATCCCTGGGTTGGGATGGGATCCATGCGATGGGATGGGATGGGATGGGATGGGATGGGATGGGATGGGATGGGATGGGATGGGATGAGATGGGATAGGATGGGATCCATGGGATGGGATGTGATGGGATGGGATCCCTGGGATGGGATGGGATCCCTGGGATGGGATCTCTGGGATGGGGTGGGATCCCAGGGATGGGATCCCTGGGATAAGATGGGATCTCTGCGATGGGATGGGATGTTATCCCTGGGATGGGATCTCTGGGATGGGATGGGATGGGATGGGATGGGATGGGAAGGGATGGGATGGGATGGGATGGGATGGGATGGGATGGGATGGGACGGGACGGGATGGGATAGGTTGGGATGAGATGGGATCCCTGGGATGGGATGGGATGCGATCCCTGGGCTGAGATGGGTTGGGATGGATGGGATCCCTGAAATGGGATGGGATGGGATCCCGCGTATGGGATGCCTGGGATGGGATAGGGTGGGATGGGATGGGATGGGGTGGGATCCCTGGGATGGGATGGGATGGGATGGGATGGGATGGGATGGGATGGGATCCCTGCGATGAAATGGGATGCGATTGGATGACTGGGATTGGATGGGATGGCATCCCTGGAATGGGATGGAATCCCTGGGATGGGATCCCTGGGATGGGATGGGATACCTGGGATGGGATCCCTGGGATTGATGGGATGGGATGGGATTTGATGGGATGGGATGGGATGGGATCCCTGGGATGGGAGGGGAATCCTGCGATGGGATGGGATGGGATGTTATCTCTGGGATGGGATGGGATAGGATGGGATGGGATGGGATGGGATGGGACGGGATGGGATGGGATCCCTGGGATGGGAGGGGATCCCTGGGATGGGATGGGATGGGATGGGATGGGATGGGATGGGATGGGATGGGGTGGGATGGGATGTGTTGGGATGGGATGGTATCCCTGGGATGGGATGGGATGGGATGGGATCCCTGGGTTGGGATGGGATCCATGGGATGGGATGTGATGGGATGGGATGGGATCCCTGGGATGGGATGGGATCCCAGGGATGGGATCCCTGGGATGGGATGGGATCTGTGCGATGGGATGGGATGGGATGTTACCCGTCGGATGGGATCTCTGGGATGGGATGGGATGGGATGGGATGGGATGGGATGGGATGGGATGGGACGGGACGGGATGGGTTGGGATGGGTTGGGATGGGATGGGATCCCTGGGATGAGATGGGATGGGGTGCCATCCCTGGGATGAGATGGGATGGTATGGGATCCCTGAGATGGGATGGGATGGGATTCCTGGGATGGGATGGGATAGGATGGGATCCCTGAGATGGGATGGGATCCCTGGGATGGGATCACTGGGATGTGATGGGATGGGATGGGATGGAATGGGATGGAATGGGATGAGATGGGATGGGATGGGATGGGATCCCTGGGATGGGATGGGATCCCTGGGATGGGATGGGATCCCTGGGATGGGATGGGATGGGATCCCTGGAATGAGATGGGATCCCTGGGATGGGGTCCCTGGGATGGGATGGGATCCCTACGATGGGATGGGATCCCTGCGATGGGGTGGGATGGGATCCCTGGGATGGGATCCCTGGGATGGGATGGTATGGGATGGTATGGGATGGGATGAGATGGGATAGGATGGGATCCATGGGATGGGATGTGATGGGATGGGATGGGATCCCTGGGATGGGATGGGATCCCTGGGATGGGATCCCTGGGATGGGATCTCTGGAATGGGATGGGATGGGATAGGACGGGATGGGATGGGATGGGATGGGATGGGACGGGATGGGTTGGGATAGGTTGGGATGGGATGGGATCCCTGGGATGAGATGGGATGGGGTGCCATCCCTGGGATGAGATGGGATGGTATGGGATCCCTGTGATGGGATGGGATGGGATGGGATTGCTGGGATGGGATGGGATGGGATGGGATGGGATGGGATGGGATGGGATGGGATGGGATGGGATGGGATGGAATGGGATGGGATGGGATCCCTGGGATGGGATGGGATCCCTGGGATGGGGTCCCTGGGATGGGATGGGATGGGATCCCTACGATGGGATGGGATCCCTGCGATGGGATGGGATGGGATGGGATCCCTGGGATGGGATCCCTGGGGTGGGATTGGATGGGATGGGATGGGATGGGATCCATGGGATGGGATGGGATGGGATCCCTGGGATGGGATGGGATCCCTGGGATGGGGTCCCTGGGATGGGATGGGATCCCTACGATGGGATGGGATCCCTGCGATGGGGTGGGATGGGATCCCTGGGATGGGATCCCTGGGATGGGATGGTATGGGATGGGATGGGTTGGGATGGGATGAGATGGGATAGGATGGGATCCATGGGATGGGATGTGATGGGATGGAATGGGATCCCTAGGATAGGGTGGGATCCCTGGGATGGGATCCCTGGGATGGGATCTCTGGAATGGGATAGGATGGGATGGGACGGGATGGGATGGGATGGGAAGGGATGGGATGGGATGGGACGGGACGGGATTGGATAGGTTGGGATGAGATGGGATCCCTGGGATGGGATGGGATGCGATCCCTGGGCTGAGATGGGTTGGGATGGATGGGATCCCTGAAATGGGATGGGATTGGATCCCGCGTATGGGATGCCTGGGATGGGATTTGGTGGGATGGGATGGGATGGGGTGGGATCCCTGGGATGGGATGGGATGGGATCCCTGGGATGGGATGGGATGGGATGGGATGGGATGGGATCCCTGCGATGAAATGGGATGCGATTGGATGACTGGGATTGGATGGGATGGCATCCCTGGGTTGGGATCCCTGGAATGTGATCCCTCGTATGGGATGGCATCCCTGGAATGGGATGGAATCTCTGGGATGGGATCCCTGGGATGGGATGGGATACCTGGGATGGGATCCCTGGGATTGATGGGATGGGATGGGATGGGATGGGATCCCTGGGATGGGAGGGGATCCCTGGGATAAGATGGGATGGGATGGGATGGGATGGGATGGGATCGGATGGGATGGGATGGGATGAGATGAGATGGGATAGGATGGGATCCATGGGATGGGATGTGATGGGATGGGATCCCTGGGATGGGATGGGATCCCAGGGATGGGATCCCTGGGATAAGATGGGATCTCTGCGATGGGATGGGATGGGATGTTATCCCTGGGATGGGATCTCTGGGATGGGATGGGATGGGATGGGATGGGATGGGATGGGATGGGATGGGATGGGAAGGGATGGGATGGGATGGGATGGGATGGGACGGGACGGGATGGGATAGGTTGGGATGAGATGGGATCCCTGGGATGGGATGGGATGCGATCCCTGGGCTGAGATGGGTTGGGATGGATGGGATCCCTGAAATGGGATGGGATGGGATCCCGCGTATGGGATGCCTGGGATGGGATTGGGTGGGATGGGATGGGATGGGGTGGGATCCCTGGGATGGGATGGGATGGGATCCCTGGAATGGGATGGGATGGGATGGGATGGGATCCCTGCGATGAAATGGGATGCGATTGGATGACTGGGATTGGATGGGATGGCATCCCTGGAATGGGATGGAATCCCTGGGATGGGATCCCTGGGATGGGATGGGATACCTGGGATGGGATCCCTGGGATTGATGGGATGGGATGGGATTTGATGGGATGGGATGGGATGGGATGGGATGGGATGGGATCCCTGGGATGGGAGGGGATCCCTGCGATGGGATGGGATGGGATGTTATCCCTGGGATGGGATCTCTGGGATGGGATGGGATGGGATGGGACGGGATGGGATGGGATCCCTGGGATGGGAGGGGATCCCTGGGATGGGATGGGATGGGATGGGATGGGATGGGATGGGAGGGGATGGGATGGGGTGGGATGGGATGTGTTGGGATGGGATGGTATCCCTGGGATGGGATGGGATGGGATGGGATCCCTGGGTTGAGATGGGATCCATGGGATGGGATGTGATGGGATGGGATGGGATCCCTGGGATGGGATGGGATCCCAGGGATGGGATCCCTGGGATGGGATGGGATCTCTGCGATGGGATGGGATGTTACCCGTCGGATGGGATCTCAGGGATGGGATGGGATGGGATGGGATGGGATGGGATGGGACGGGATGGGTTGGGATGGGTTGGGATGGGATGGGATCCCTGGGATGAGATGGGATGGGGTGCCATCCCTGGGATGAGATGGGATGGTATGGGATCCCTGAGATGGGATGGGATGGGATTCCTGGGATGGGATGGGATAGGATGGGATCCCTGAGATGGGATGGGATCCCTGGGATGGGATCACTGGGATGTGATGGGATGGGATGGGATGGAATGGGATGGAATGGGATGAGATGGGATGGGATGGGATGGGATGGGATGGGATGGGATGGGATGGGATCCCTGGAATGAGATGGGATCCCTGGGATGGGGTCCCTGGGATGGGATGGGATCCCTACGATGGGATGGGATCCCTGCGATGGGGTGGGATGGGATCCCTGGGATGGGATCCCTGGGATGGGATGGTATGGGATGGGATGGGATGGGATGAGATGGGATAGGATGGGATCCATGGGATGGGATGGGATCCCTGGGATGGGATCCCTGGGATGGGATCTCTGGAATGGGATGGGATGGGATGGGATGGGACGGGATGGGATGGGATGGGATGGGATGGGACGGGACGGGATGGGATAGGTTGGGATGAGATGGGATCCCTGGGATGGGATGGGATGGGATGGGATGGGATGGGATGGGATGGGATGGGATGGGAGGGGATGGGATGGGATAGGTTGGGATGGGATCCCTTGCCATGAAATGGGATGGGATTGGATGCCTGGGATTGGATGGGATGGGATCCCTGGGGTGGGATTGGATGGGATGGGATGGGATGGGATGGGATCCCTTGCCATGAAATGGGATGGGATTGGATGCCTGGGATTGGATGGGATGGGATCCCTGGGGTGGGATTGGATGGGATGGGATGGGATGGGATGGGATCCATGGGATGGGATGGGATGGGATCCCTGGGATGGGATGGGATCCCTGGGATGGGGTCCCTGGGGTGGGATGGGATCCCTACGATGGGATGGGATCCCTGCGATGGGGTGGGATGGGATCCCTGGGATGGGATCCCTGGGATGGGATGGGATGGGATGGGATGGGATGGGATGGGATGGGATGGGATGAGATGGGATAGGATGGGATCCATGGGATGGGATGTGATGGGATGGGATGGGATCCCTGGGATGGGGTGGGATCCCTGGGATGGGATCCCTGGGATGGGATCTCTGGAATGGGATAGGATGGGACGGGATGGGATGGGATGGGACGGGACGGGATGGGATAGGTTGGGATGAGATGGGATCCCTGGGATGGGATGGGATGCGATCCCTGGGCTGAGATGGGTTGGGATGGATGGGATCCCTGAAATGGGATGGGATGGGATCCCGCGTATGGGATGCCTGGGATGGGATTTGGTGGGATGGGATGGGGTGGGATCCCTGGGATGGGATGGGATGGGATCCCTGGGATGGGATGGGATGGGATGGGATGGGATGGGATGGGATGGGATCCCTGCGATGAAATGGGATGCGATTGGATGACTGGGATTGGATGGGATGGCATCCCTGGGTTGGGATCCCTGGAATGTGATCCCTCGTATGGAATGGCATCCCTGGAATGGGATGGAATCTCTGGGATGGGATCCCTGGGATGGGATGGGATACCTGGGATGGGATCCCTGGGATTGATGGGATGGGATGGGATGGGATGGGATCCCTGGGATGGGAGGGGATCCCTGGGATAAGATGGGATGGGATGGGATGGGATGGGATTGGATGGGATGGGATGGGATCCCTGGGATGGGAGGGGATCCCTGGGATGGGATGGGATGGGATGGGATGGGATGGGATGGGATGGGATGGGATGGGATGAAATGGGATGGGAGGGTATCCCTGGGTTGGGATGGGATCCATGGGATGGGATGGGATGGGATCCCTGGGATGGGAGGGGATCCCTGGGATAGGATGGGATGGGATGGGATTGGATGGGATGGGATGGGATCCCTGGGATGGGGTGGGATCCCCGGGATGGCATCCCTCGGATGGGATGGGATCTCTGCGATTGGATGGGATGGGATGTTATCCCTGGGATGGGATCTCTGGGATGGGATGGGATGGGATGGGACGGGATGGGATGGGATAGGTTGGGATGGGATGGGATCCCTGGGATGGGATGGGATGCGATCCCTGGGATGAGATGGGATGGGGTGCGATCCCTGGGAGGAGATAGGATGGGATGGGATCCCTGAGATGGGATGGGATGGGATGGGATGTGATCCCTGGGATGGGATGGGATGTGATCCCTGGGATGGGATGGGATGGGATCAGTGGGATGGGATGGGATGGGATGGGATGGGATGGGATGGGATGGGATCCCTGGGATGGGATCCCTGGGATGGGATGCCTGGGATGGGATCCCTGGGATGGGATGGGCTGGGATCTCTGGGATAGGATGGGATCCCAGGGTTGGGATCGGATCCCTGGGATGGGATTCCTGGGATGGGATGCGATCCCTGGGATGGGATCCCTGGAATGAGATGTGATCCCTGGGATGGGATGGGATGGGATGGGACCCCTGGGATGGGATGGGATGGGATGGGATGAGATCCCTGGGATGGGATGGGATGGGATGGGATGGGATAGGTTGGGATGGGATCCCTGCGATGAAATGGGATGGGATTGGATGCCTGGGATTGGATGGGATGGGATCCCTGGGTTGGGATCCCTGGAATGTGATCCCTCGTATGGGATGGCATCCCTGGGATGGGATGGCATCCCTGGGATGGGATCCCTGGGATAAGATGGGATCTCTGCGATGGGATACCTGGGATTGATGGGATGGGATGGGATGGGATGTGATGGGATGGGATGGGATGGGATCCCTGGGATGGGAGGGGATCCCTGGGATGGGATGGGATGGGATGGGATGGGATGGGATGGGATGGGATGGGATGGGATCCCTGGGATGGGAGGGGATCCCTGGGATGGGATGGGATGGGATGGGATGGGATGGGATGGGATGGGATGGGATGGGATGCGATGGGATGGGATGGGATGGGGTGGGATGGGATGTGTTGGGATGGGATGGTATCCCTGGCATGGGATGGGATGGGATGGGATGGGATGGGATCCCTGGGTTGGGATGGGATCCATGCGATGGGATGGGATGGGATGGGATGGGATGGGATGGGATGGGATGGGATGGGATGGGATGGGATGAGATGGGAAAGGATGGGATCCATGGGATGGGATGTGATGGGATGGGATCCCTGGGATGGGATGGGATCCCTGGGATGGGATCTCTGGGATGGGGTGGGATCCCAGGGATGGGATCCCTGGGATAAGTTGGGATCTCTGCGATGGGATGGGATGGGATGTTATCCCTGGGATGGGATCTCTGGGATGGGATGGGATGGGATGGGATGGGATGGGATGGGATGGGAAGGGATGGGATGGGATGGGATGGGACGGGACGGGATGGGATAGGTTGGGATGAGATGGGATCCCTGGGATGGGATGGGATGCGATCCCTGGGCTGAGATGGGTTGGGATGGATGGGATCCCTGAAATGGGATGGGATGGGATCCCGCGTATGGGATGCCTGGGATGGGATTGGGTGGGATGGGATGGGATGGGGTGGGGTCCTTGGGATGGGATGGGATGGGATCCCTGGGATGGGATGGGATGGGATGGGATGGGATGGGATGGGATGGGATCCCTGCGATGAAATGGGATGCGATTGGATGACTGGGATTGGATGGGATGGCATCCCTGGAATGGGATGGAATCCCTGGGATGGGATCCCTGGGATGGGATGGGATACCTGGGATGGGATCCCTGGGATTGATGGGATGGGATGGGATTTGATGGGATGGGATGGGATGGGATCCCTGGGATGGGAGGGGATCCCTGCGATGGGATGGGATGGGATGTTATCCCTGGGATGGGATCTCTGGGATGGGATGGGATGGGATGGGATGGGACGGGATGGGATGGGATCCCTGGGATGGGAGGGGATCCCTGGGATGGGATGGGATGGGATGGGATGGGGTGGGATGGGATGTGTTGGGATGGGATGGTATCCCTGGGATGGGATGGGATGGGATGGGATCCCTGGGTTGGGATGGGATCCATGGGATGGGATGTGATGGGATGGGATGGGATCCCTGGGATGGGATGGGATCCCAGGGATGGGATCCCTGGGATGGGATGGGATCTCGGCGATGGGATGGGATGGGATGTTACCCGTCGGATGGGATCTCTGGGATGGGATGGGATGGGATAGGATGGGATGGGATGGGACGGGATGGGTTGGGATGGGTTGGGATGGGATGGGATCCCTGGGATGAGATGGGATGGGGTGCCATCCCTGGGATGAGATGGGATGGTATGGGATCCCTGAGATGGGATGGGATGGGATTCCTGGGATGGGATGGGATAGGATGGGATCCCTGAGATGGGATGGGATCCCTGGGATGGGATCACTGGGATGTGATGGGATGGAATGGGATGGAATGGGATGAGATGGGATGGGATGGGATGGGATGGGATGGGATGGGATGGGATCCCTGGGATGGGATGGGATCCCTGGGATGGGATGGGATGGGATCCCTGGAATGAGATGGGATCCCTGGGATGGGGTCCCTGGGATGGGATGGGATCCCTACGATGGGATGGGATCCCTGCGATGGGGTGGGATGGGATCCCTGGGATGGGATCCCTGGGATGGGATGGGATGGGATGGGATGGGTTGGGATGGGATGAGATGGGATAGGATGGGATCCATGGGATGGGATGTGATGGGATGGGATGGGATCCCTGGGATAGGGTGGGATCCCTGGGATGGGATCCCTGGGATGGGATCTCTGGAATGGGATAGGATGGGATGGGACGGGATGGGATGGGATGGGAAGGGATGGGATGGGATGGGACGGGACGGGATTGGATAGGTTGGGATGAGATGGGATCCCTGGGATGGGATGGGATGCGATCCCTGGGCTGAGATGGGTTGGGATGGATGGGATCCCTGAAATGGGATGGGATGGGATCCCGCGTATGGGATGCCTGGGATGGGATTTGGTGGGATGGGATGGGATGGGGTGGGATCCCTGGGATGGGATGGGATGGGATCCCTGGGATGGGATGGGATGGGATGGGATGGGATGGGATGGGATGGGATCCCTGCGATGAAATGGGATGCGATTGGATGACTGGGATTGGATGGGATGGCATCCCTGGGTTGGGATCCCTGGAATGTGATCCCTCGTATGGGATGGCATCCCTGGAATGGGATGGAATCTCTGGGATGGGATCCCTGGGATGGGATGGGATACCTGGGATGGGATCCCTGGGATTGATGGGATGGGATGGGATGGGATGGGATCCCTGGGATGGGAGGGGATCCCTGGGATAAGATGGGATGGGATGGGATGGGATGGGATTGGATGGGATGGGATGGGATCCCTGGGATGGGAGGGGATCCCTGGGATGGGATGGGATGGGATGGGATGGGATGGGATGGGATGGGATGGGATGGGATGGGATGGGATGAAATGGGATGGGAGGGTATCCCTGGGTTGGGATGGGATCCATGGGATGGGTTGGGATGGGATGGGATCCCTGGGATGGGAGGGGATCCTTGGGATAGGATGGGATGGGATGGGATTGGATGGGATGGGATGGGATCCCTGGGATGGGATGGGATGGGATGGGATGGGATGGGATGGGATCCCCGGGATGGCATCCCTCGGATGTGATGGGATCTCTGCGATTGGATGGGATGGGATGTTATCCCTGGGATGGGATCTCTGGGATGGGATGGGATGGGATGGGATGGGACGGGATGGGATGGGATAGGTTGGGATGGGATGGGATCCCTGGGATGGGATGGGATGCGATCCCTGGGATGAGATGGGATGGGGTGCGATCCCTGGGAGGAGATGGGATGGGATGGGATGGGATGGGATGGGATGGGATGGGATGTGATCCCTGGGATGGGATGGGATGGGATGGGATCCCTGGGATGGGATGCCTGGGATGGGATCCCTGGGATGGGATGGGCTGGGATCTCTGGGATAGGATGGGATCCCAGGGTTGGGATCGGATCCCTGGGATGGGATTCCTGGGATGGGATGCGATCCCTGGGATGGGATCCCTGGAATGAGATGTGATCCCTGGGATGGGATGGGATGGGATGGGACCCCTGGGATGGGATGGGATGGGATGGGATGAGATCCCTGGGATGGGATGGGATGGGATGGGATGGGATGGGATGGGATAGGTTGGGATGGGATCCCTGCGATGAAATGGGATGGGATTGGATGCCTGGAATTGGATGGGATGGGATCCCTGGGTTGGGATCCCTGGAATGTGATCCCTCGTATGGGATGGCATCCCTGGGATGGGATGGCATCCCTGGGATGGGATCCCTGGGATGGGATGGGATACCTGGGATGGGATACCTGGGATTGATGGGATGGGATGGGATGGGATCTGATGGGATGGGATGGGATGGGATCCCTGGGATGGGAGGGGATCCCTGGGATGGGATGGGATGGGATGGGATGGGATCCCTGGGATGGGAGGGGATCCCTGGGATGGGATGGGATGGGATGGGATGGGATGGGATGGGATGGGATGGGATGGGATGGGATGCGATGGGATGGGATGGGATGGGGTGGGATGGGATGTGTTGGGATGGGATGGTATCCCTGGCATGGGATGGGATGGGATGGGATGGGATGGGATGGGATGGGATCCCTGGGTTGGGATGGGATCCATGGGATGGGATGGGATGGGATGGGATGGGATGGGATGGGATGGGATGGGATGGGATGGGATGGGATGAGATGAGATGAGATGGGATAGGATGGGATCCATGGGATGGGATGTGATGGGATGGGATCCCTGGGATGGGATGGGATCCCAGGGATGGGATCCCTGGGATAAGATGGGATCTCTGCGATGGGATGGGATGGGATGTTATCCCTGGGATGGGATCTCTGGGATGGGATCTCTGGGATGGGATGGGATGGGATGGGATGGGATGGGAAGGGATGGGATGGGATGGGATGGGATGGGATGGGATGGGACGGGACGGGATGGGATAGGTTGGGATGAGATGGGATCCCTGGGATGGGATGGGATGCGATCCCTGGGCTGAGATGGGTTGGGATGGATGGGATCCCTGAAATGGGATGGGATGGGATCCCGCGTATGGGATGCCTGGGATGGGATTGGGTGGGATGGGATGGGATGGGGTGGGATCCCTGGGATGGGATGGGATGGGATCCCTGGAATGGGATGGGATGGGATGGGATGGGATGGGATCCCGCGTATGGGATGCCTGGGATGGGATTTGGTGGGATGGGATGGGGTGGGATCCCTGGGATGGGATGGGATGGGATCCCTGGGATGGGATGGGATGGGATGGGATGGGATCCCTGCGATGAAATGGGATGCGATTGGATGACTGGGATTGGATGGGATGGCATCCCTGGAATGGGATGGAATCCCTGGGATGGGATCCCTGGGATGGGATGGGATACCTGGGATGGGATCCCTGGGATTGATGGGATGGGATGGGATTTGATGGGATGGGATGGGATGGGATGGGATGGGATGGGATGGGATGGGATCCCTGGGATGGGAGGGGATCCCTGCGATGGGATGGGATGGGATGTTATCCCTGGGATGGGATCTCTGGGATGGGATGGGATGCGATCCCTGGGATGAGATGGGATGGGGTGCGATCCCTGGGAGGAGATGGGATGGGATGGGATGGGATGGGATGGGATGGGATGGGATGGGATGTGATCCCTGGGATGGGATGGGATGGGATGGGATCCCTGGGATGGGATGCCTGGGATGGGATCCCTGGGATGGGATGGGCTGGGATCTCTGGGATAGGATGGGATCCCAGGGTTGGGATCGGATCCCTGGGATGGGATTCCTGGGATGGGATGCGATCCCTGGGATGGGATCCCTGGAATGAGATGTGATCCCTGGGATGGGATGGGATGGGATGGGACCCCTGGGATGGGATGGGATGGGATGGGATGAGATCCCTGGGATGGGATGGGATGGGATGGGATGGGATGGGATGGGATGGGATGGGATAGGTTGGGATGGGATCCCTGCGATGAAATGGGATGGGATTGGATGCCTGGAATTGGATGGGATGGGATCCCTGGGTTGGGATCCCTGGAATGTGATCCCTCGTATGGGATGGCATCCCTGGGATGGGATGGCATCCCTGGGATGGGATCCCTGGGATGGGATGGGATACCTGGGATGGGATACCTGGGATTGATGGGATGGGATGGGATGGGATCTGATGGGATGGGATGGGATCCCTGGGATGGGAGGGGATCCCTGGGATGGGATGGGATGGGATGGGATGGGATCCCTGGGATGGGAGGGGATCCCTGGGATGGGATGGGATGGGATGGGATGGGATGGGATGGGATGGGATGGGATGGGATGCGATGGGATGGGATGGGATGGGGTGGGATGGGATGTGTTGGGATGGGATGGTATCCCTGGCATGGGATGGGATGGGATGGGATGGGATGGGATGGGATGGGATGGGATGGGATCCCTGGGTTGGGATGGGATCCATGGGATGGGATGGGATGGGATGGGATGGGATGGGATGGGATGGGATGGGATGGGATGGGATGGGATGAGATGAGATGAGATGGGATAGGATGGCATCCATGGGATGGGATGTGATGGGATGGGATCCCTGGGATGGGATGGGATCCCAGGGATGGGATCCCTGGGATAAGATGGGATCTCTGCGATGGGATGGGATGGGATGTTATCCCTGGGATGGGATCTCTGGGATGGGATGGGATGGGATGGGATGGGATGGGATGGGAAGGGATGGGATGGGATGGGATGGGATGGGACGGGACGGGATGGGATAGGTTGGGATGAGATGGGATCCCTGGGATGGGATGGGATGCGATCCCTGCGCTGAGATGGGTTGGGATGGATGGGATCCCTGAAATGGGATGGGATGGGATCCCGCGTATGGGATGCCTGGGATGGGATTGGGTGGGATGGGATGGGATGGGGTGGGATCCCTGGGATGGGATGGGATGGGATCCCTGGAATGGGATGGGATGGGATGGGATGGGATGGGATCCCGCGTATGGGATGCCTGGGATGGGATTTGGTGGGATGGGATGGGGTGGGACCCCTGGGATGGGATGGGATGGGATCCCTGGGATGGGATGGGATGGGATGGGATGGGATGGGATGGGATGGGATGGGATCCCTGCGATGAAATGGGATGCGATTGGATGACTGGGATTGGATGGGATGGCATCCCTGGAATGGGATGGAATCCCTGGGATGGGATCCCTGGGATGGGATGGGATACCTGGGATGGGATCCCTGGGATTGATGGGATGGGATGGGATTTGATGGGATGGGATGGGATGGGATGGGATGGGATCCCTGGGATGGGAGGGGATCCCTGCGATGGGATGGGATGGGATGTTATCCCTGGGATGGGATCTCTGGGATGGGATGGGATGGGATGGGACGGGATGGGATGGGATCCCTGGGATGGGAGGGGATCCCTGGGATGGGATGGGATGGGATGGGATGGGATGGGATGGGATGGGATGGGGTGGGATGGGATGTGTTGGGATGGGATGGTATCCCTGGGATGGGATGGGATGGGTTCCCTGGGTTGAGATGGGATCCATGGGATGGGATGTGATGGGATGGGATGGGATCCCTGGGATGGGATGGGATCCCAGGGATGGGATCCCTGGGATGTGATGGGATCTCTGCGATGGGATGGGATGTTACCCGTCGGATGGGATCTCTGGGATGGGATGGGATGGGATGGGATGGGATGGGATGGGATGGGATGGGATGGGACGGGATGGGTTGGGATGGGTTGGGATGGGATGGGATCCCTGGGATGAGATGGGATGGGGTGCCATCCCTGGGATGAGATGGGATGGTATGGGATCCCTGAGATGGGATGGGATGGGATTCCTGGGATGGGATGGGATAGGATGGGATCCCTGAGATGGGATGGGATCCCTGGGATGGGATCACTGGGATGTGATGGGATGGGATGGGATGGAATGGGATGGAATGGGATGAGATGGGATGGGATGGGATGGGATGGGATGGGATGGGATGGGATGGGATCCCTGGGATGGGATGGGATCCCTGGGATGGGATGGGATGGGATCCCTGGAATGAGATGGGATCCCTGGGATGGGGTCCCTGGGATGGGATGGGATCCCTACGATGGGATGGGATCCCTGCGATGGGGTGGGATGGGATCCCTGGGATGGGATCCCTGGGATGGGATGGTATGGGATGGGATGGGATGGGATGAGATGGGATAGGATGGGATCCATGGGATGGGATGGGATCCCTGGGATGGGATCCCTGGGATGGGATCTCTGGAATGGGATGGGATGGGATGGGACGGGATGGGATGGGATGGGATGGGATGGGATGGGATGGGATGGGATGGGACGGGACGGGATGGGATAGGTTGGGATGAGATGGGATCCCTGGGATGGGATGGGATGGGATGGGATGGGATGGGATGGGATGGGATGGGATGGGATGGGAGGGGATGGGATGGGATAGGTTGGGATGGGATCCCTTGCCATGAAATGGGATGGGATTGGATGCCTGGGATTGGATGGGATGGGATCCCTGGGGTGGGATTGGATGGGATGGGATGGGATGGGATGGGATCCATGGGATGGGATGGGATGGGATCCCTGGGATGGGATGGGATCCCTGGGATGGGGTCCCTGGGGTGGGATGGGATCCCTACGATGGGATGGGATCCCTGCGATGGGGTGGGATGGGATCCCTGGGATGGGATCCCTGGGATGGGATGGTATGGGATGGGATGGGATGGGATGGGATGGGATGGGATGGGATGGGATGGGATGAGATGGGATAGGATGGGATCCATGGGATGGGATGTGATGGGATGGGATGGGATCCCTGGGATGGGGTGGGATCCCTGGGATGGGATCCCTGGGATGGGATCTCTGGAATGGGATAGGATGGGATGGGACGGGATGGGATGGGATGGGATGGGATGGGACGGGACGGGATGGGATAGGTTGGGATGAGATGGGATCCCTGGGATGGGATGGGATGCGATCCCTGGGCTGAGATGGGTTGGGATGGATGGGATCCCTGAAATGGGATGGGATGGGATCCCGCGTATGGGATGCCTGGGATGGGATTTGGTGGGATGGGATGGGGTGGGATCCCTGGGATGGGATGGGATGGGATCCCTGGGATGGGATGGGATGGGATGGGATGGGATGGGATGGGATGGGATGGGATCCCTGCGATGAAATGGGATGCGATTGGATGACTGGGATTGGATGGGATGGCATCCCTGGGTTGGGATCCCTGGAATGTGATCCCTCGTATGGAATGGCATCCCTGGAATGGGATGGAATCTCTGGGATGGGATCCCTGGGATGGGATGGGATACCTGGGATGGGATCCCTGGGATTGATGGGATGGGATGGGATGGGATGGGATCCCTGGGATGGGAGGGGATCCCTGGGATAAGATGGGATGGGATGGGATGGGATGGGATGGGATGGGATGGGATGGGATGGGATGGGATGGGGTGGGATGGGATGTGTTGGGATGGGATGGTATCCCTGGGATGGGATGGGATGGGATGGGTTCCCTGGGTTGAGATGGGATCCATGGGATGGGATGTGATGGGATGGGATGGGATCCCTGGGATGGGATGGGATCCCAGGGATGGGATCCCTGGGATGTGATGGGATCTCTGCGATGGGATGGGATGTTACCCGTCGGATGGGATCTCTGGGATGGGATGGGATGGGATGGGACGGGATGGGATGGGATCCCTGGGATGGGAGGGGATCCCTGGGATGGGATGGGATGGGATGGGATGGGATGGGATGGGATGGGATGGGATGGGATGGGATGGGGTGGGATGGGATGTGTTGGGATGGGATGGTATCCCTGGGATGGGATGGGATGGGATGGGTTCCCTGGGTTGAGATGGGATCCATGGGATGGGATGTGATGGGATGGGATGGGATCCCTGGGATGGGATGGGATCCCAGGGATGGGATCCCTGGGATGTGATGGGATCTCTGCGATGGGATGGGATGTTACCCGTCGGATGGGATCTCTGGGATGGGATGGGATGGGATGGGATGGGATGGGATGGGATGGGATGGGATGGGACGGGATGGGTTGGGATGGGTTGGGATGGGATGGGATCCCTGGGATGAGATGGGATGGGGTGCCATCCCTGGGATGAGATGGGATGGTATGGGATCCCTGAGATGGGATGGGATGGGATTCCTGGGATGGGATGGGATAGGATGGGATCCCTGAGATGGGATGGGATCCCTGGGATGGGATCACTGGGATGTGATGGGATGGGATGGGATGGAATGGGATGGAATGGGATGAGATGGGATGGGATGGGATGGGATGGGATGGGATGGGATGGGATGGGATCCCTGGGATGGGATGGGATCCCTGGGATGGGATGGGATGGGATCCCTGGAATGAGATGGGATCCCTGGGATGGGGTCCCTGGGATGGGATGGGATCCCTACGATGGGATGGGATCCCTGCGATGGGGTGGGATGGGATCCCTGGGATGGGATCCCTGGGATGGGATGGTATGGGATGGGATGGGATGGGATGGGATGAGATGGGATAGGATGGGATCCATGGGATGGGATGGGATCCCTGGGATGGGATCCCTGGGATGGGATCTCTGGAATGGGATGGGATGGGATGGGATGGGACGGGATGGGATGGGATGGGATGGGATGGGATGGGATGGGATGGGACGGGACGGGATGGGATAGGTTGGGATGAGATGGGATCCTTGGGATGGGATGGGATGGGATGGGATGGGATGGGATGGGATGGGATGGGAGGGGATGGGATGGGATAGGTTGGGATGGGATCCCTTGCCATGAAATGGGATGGGATTGGATGCCTGGGATTGGATGGGATGGGATCCCTGGGGTGGGATTGGATGGGATGGGATGGGATGGGATGGGATCCATGGGATGGGATGGGATGGGATCCCTGGGATGGGATGGGATCCCTGGGATGGGGTCCCTGGGGTGGGATGGGATCCCTACGATGGGATGGGATCCCTGCGATGGGGTGGGATGGGATCCCTGGGATGGGATCCCTGGGATGGGATGGTATGGGATGGGATGGGATGGGATGGGATGGGATGAGATGGGATAGGATGGGATCCATGGGATGGGATGTGATGGGATGGGATGGGATCCCTGGGATGGGGTGGGATCCCTGGGATGGGATCCCTGGGATGGGATCTCTGGAATGGGATAGGATGGGATGGGACGGGATGGGATGGGATGGGATGGGATGGGACGGGACGGGATGGGATAGGTTGGGATGAGATGGGATCCCTGGGATGGGATGGGATGCGATCCATGGGCTGAGATGGGTTGGGATGGATGGGATCCCTGAAATGGGATGGGATGGGATCCCGCGTATGGGATGCCTGGGATGGGATTTGGTGGGATGGGATGGGGTGGGATCCCTGGGATGGGATGGGATGGGATCCCTGGGATGGGATGGGATGGGATGGGATGGGATGGGATGGGATGGGATGGGATGGGATCCCTGCGATGAAATGGGATGCGATTGGATGACTGGGATTGGATGGGATGGCATCCCTGGGTTGGGATCCCTGGAATGTGATCCCTCGTATGGAATGGCATCCCTGGAATGGGATGGAATCTCTGGGATGGGATCCCTGGGATGGGATGGGATACCTGGGATGGGATCCCTGGGATTGATGGGATGGGATGGGATGGGATGGGATCCCTGGGATGGGAGGGGATCCCTGGGATAAGATGGGATGGGATGGGATGGGATTGGATGGGATGGGATGGGATCCCTGGGATGGGAGGGGATCCCTGGGATGGGATGGGATGGGATGGGATGGGATGGGATGGGATGGGATGGGATGGGATGGGATGAAATGGGATGGGAGGGTATCCCTGGGTTGGGATGGGATCCATGGGATGGGATGGGATGGGATGGGATCCCTGGGATGGGAGGGGATCCCTGGGATAGGATGGGATGGGATGGGATTGGATGGGATGGGATGGGATCCCTGGGATGGGGTGGGATCCCCGGGATGGCATCCCTCGGATGGGATGGGATCTCTGCGATTGGATGGGATGGGATGTTATCCCTGGGATGGGATCTCTGGGATGGGATGGGATGGGACGGGATGGGATGGGATAGGTTGGGATGGGATGGGATCCCTGGGATGGGATGGGATGCGATCCCTGGGATGAGATGGGATGGGGTGCGATCCCTGGGAGGAGATGGGATGGGATGGGATCCCTGAGATGGGATGGGATGGGATGGGATGGGATGGGATGTGATCCCTGGGATGGGATGGGATGGGATCAGTGGGATGGGATGGGATGGGATGGGATGGGATGGGATCCCTGGGATGGGATCCCTGGGATGGGATGCCTGGGATGGGATCCCTGGGATGGGATGGGCTGGGATCTCTGGGATAGGATGGGATCCCAGGGTTGGGATCGGATCCCTGGGATGGGATTCCTGGGATGGGATGCGATCCCTGGGATGGGATCCCTGGAATGAGATGTGATCCCTGGGATGGGATGGGATGGGATGGGACCCCTGGGATGGGATGGGATGGGATGGGATGAGATCCCTGGGATGGGATGGGATGGGATGGGATGGGATGGGATAGGTTGGGATGGGATCCCTGCGATGAAATGGGATGGGATTGGATGCCTGGGATTGGATGGGATGGGATCCCTGGGTTGGGATCCCTGGAATGTGATCCCTCGTATGGGATGGCATCCCTGGGATGGGATGGCATCCCTGGGATGGGATCCCTGGGATAAGATGGGATCTCTGCGATGGGATACCTGGGATTGATGGGATGGGATGGGATGGGATGTGATGGGATGGGATGGGATGGGATCCCTGGGATGGGAGGGGATCCCTGGGATGGGAGGGGATCCCTGGGATGGGATGGGATGGGATGGGATGGGATGGGATGGGATGGGATGGGATGGGATGGGAGGGGATCCCTGGGATGGGATGGGATGGGATGGGATGGGATGGGATGGGATGGGATGGGATGGGATGCGATGGGATGGGATGGGATGGGTTGGGATGGGATGTGTTGGGATGGGATGGTATCCCTGGCATGGGATGGGATGGGATGGGATGGGATGGGATCCCTGGGTTGGGATGGGATCCATGCGATGGGATGGGATGGGATGGGATGGCATGGGATGGGATGGGATGAGATGGGAAAGGATGGGATCCATGGGATGGGATGTGATGGGATGGGATCCCTGGGATGGGATGGGATCCCTGGGATGGGATCTCTGGGATGGGGTGGGATGTTATCCCTGGGATGGGATCTCTGGGATGGGATGGGATGGGATGGGATGGGATGGGATGGGATGGGAAGGGATGGGATGGGATGGGATGGGACGGGACGGGATGGGATAGGTTGGGATGAGATGGGATCCCTGGGATGGGATGGGATGCGATCCCGGGGCTGAGATGGGTTGGGATGGATGGGATCCCTGAAATGGGATGGGATGGGATCCCGCGTATGGGATGCCTGGGATGGGATTGGGTGGGATGGGATGGGATGGGGTGGGGTCCCTGGGATGGGATGGGATGGGATCCCTGGGATGGGATGGGATGGGATGGGATGGGATGGGATGGGATCCCTGCGATGAAATGGGATGCGATTGGATGACTGGGATTGGATGGGATGGCATCCCTGGAATGGGATGGAATCCCTGGGATGGGATCCCTGGGATGGGATGGGATACCTGGGATGGGATCCCTGGGATTGATGGGATGGGATGGGATTTGATGGGATGGGATGGGATGGGATCCCTGGGATGGGAGGGGATCCCTGCGATGGGATGGGATGGGATGTTATCCCTGCAATGGGATCTCTGGGATGGGATGGGATGGGATGGGATGGGATGGGATGGGATGGGACGGGATGGGATGGGATCCCTGGGATGGGAGGGGATCCCTGGGATGGGATGGGATGGGATGGGATGGGATGGGGTGGGATGGGATGTGTTGGGATGGGATGGTATCCCTGGGATGGGATGGGATGGGATGGGATCCCTGGGTTGGGATGGGATCCATGGGATGGGATGTGATGGGATGGGATGGGATCCCTGGGATGGGATGGGATCCCAGGGATGGGATCCCTGGGATGGGATGGGATCTCGGCGATGGGATGGGATGGGATGTTACCCGTCGGATGGGATCTCTGGGATGGGATGGGATGGGATGGGATGGGATGGGATGGGATGGGACGGGATGGGTTGGGATGGGTTGGGATGGGATGGGATCCCTGGGATGAGATGGGATGGGGTGCCATCCCTGGGATGAGATGGGATGGTATGGGATCCCTGAGATGGGATGGGATGGGATTCCTGGGATGGGATGGGATAGGATGGGATCCCTGAGATGGGATGGGATCCCTGGGATGGGATCACTGGGATGTGATGGGATGGAATGGGATGGAATGGGATGAGATGGGATGGGATGGGATGGGATGGGATGGGATGGGATCCCTGGGATGGGATGGGATCCCTGGGATGGGATGGGATGGGATCCCTGGAATGAGATGGGATCCCTGGGATGGGGTCCCTGGGATGGGATGGGATCCCTACGATGGGATGGGATCCCTGCGATGGGGTGGGATGGGATCCCTGGGATGGGATCCCTGGGATGGGATCTCTGGAATGGGATGGGATGGGATAGGACGGGATGGGATGGGATGGGATGGGATGGGACGGGATGGGTTGGGATAGGTTGGGATGGGATGGGATCCCTGGGATGAGATGGGATGGGGTGCCATCCCTGGGATGAGATGGGATGGTATGGGATCCCTGTGATGGGATGGGATGGGATGGGATTGCTGGGATGGGATGGGATGGGATGGGATGGGATGGGATGGGATGGGATGGGATGGGATGGGATGGGATGGAATGGGATGGGATGGGATCCCTGGGATGGGATGGGATCCCTGGGATGGGGTCCCTGGGATGGGATGGGATGGGATCCCAACGATGGGATGGGATCCCTGCGATGGGATGGGATGGGATCCCTGGGATGGGATCCCTGGGGTGGGATTGGATGGGATGGGATGGGATGGGATGGGATCCATGGGATGGGATCCCTGGGATGGGATGGGATCCCTGGGATGGGGTCCCTGGGATGGGATGGGATCCCTACGATGGGATGGGATCCCTGCGATGGGGTGGGATGGGATCCCTGGGATGGGATCCCTGGGATGGGATGGTATGGGATGGGATGGGATGGGATGGGATGGGATGGGATGGGATGAGATGGGATAGGATGGGATCCATGGGATGGGATGAGATGGGATAGGATGGGATCCATGGGATGGGATGGGATCCCAGGGATGGGATCCCTGGGATGTGATGGGATCTCTGCGATGGGATGGGATGTTACCCGTCGGATGGGATCTCTGGGATGGGATGGGATGGGATGGGATGGGATGGGATGGGATGGGACGGGATGGGTTGGGATGGGTTGGGATGGGATGGGATCCCTGGGATGAGATGGGATGGGGTGCCATCCCTGGGATGAGATGGGATGGTATGGGATCCCTGAGATGGGATGGGATGGGATTCCTGGGATGGGATGGGATAGGATGGGATCCCTGAGATGGGATGGGATCCCTGGGATGGGATCACTGGGATGTGATGGGATGGGATGGGATGGAATGGGATGGAATGGGATGAGATGGGATGGGATGGGATGGGATGGGATGGGATGGGATGGGATGGGATCCCTGGGATGGGATGGGATCCCTGGGATGGGATGGGATGGGATCCCTGGAATGAGATGGGATCCCTGGGATGGGGTCCCTGGGATGGGATGGGATCCCTACGATGGGATGGGATCCCTGCGATGGGGTGGGATGGGATCCCTGGGATGGGATCCCTGGGATGGGATGGTATGGGATGGGATGGGATGGGATGGGATGGGATGAGATGGGATAGGATGGGATCCATGGGATGGGATGGGATCCCTGGGATGGGATCCCTGGGATGGGATCTCTGGAATGGGATGGGATGGGATGGGATGGGACGGGATGGGATGGGATGGGATGGGATGGGATGGGATGGGACGGGACGGGATGGGATAGGTTGGGATGAGATGGGATCCTTGGGATGGGATGGGATGGGATGGGATGGGATGGGATGGGATGGGAGGGGATGGGATGGGATAGGTTGGGATGGGATCCCTTGCCATGAAATGGGATGGGATTGGATGCCTGGGATTGGATGGGATGGGATCCCTGGGGTGGGATTGGATGGGATGGGATGGGATGGAATCCATGGGATGGGATGGGATGGGATCCCTGGGATGGGATGGGATCCCTGGGATGGGGTCCCTGGGGTGGGATGGGATCCCTACGATGGGATGGGATCCCTGCGATGGGGTGGGATGGGATCCCTGGGATGGGATCCCTGGGATGGGATGGTATGGGATGGGATGGGATGGGATGGGATGGGATGGGATGAGATGGGATAGGATGGGATCCATGGGATGGGATGTGATGGGATGGGATGGGATCCCTGGGATGGGGTGGGATCCCTGGGATGGGATCCCTGGGATGGGATCTCTGGAATGGGATAGGATGGGATGGGACGGGATGGGATGGGATGGGATGGGATGGGACGGGACGGGATGGGATAGGTTGGGATGAGATGGGATCCCTGGGATGGGATGGGATGCGATCCATGGGCTGAGATGGGTTGGGATGGATGGGATCCCTGAAATGGGATGGGATGGGATCCCGCGTATGGGATGCCTGGGATGGGATTTGGTGGGATGGGATGGGGTGGGATCCCTGGGATGGGATGGGATGGGATCCCTGGGATGGGATGGGATGGGATGGGATGGGATGGGATGGGATGGGATGGGATCCCTGCGATGAAATGGGATGCGATTGGATGACTGGGATTGGATGGGATGGCATCCCTGGGTTGGGATCCCTGGAATGTGATCCCTCGTATGGAATGGCATCCCTGGAATGGGATGGAATCTCTGGGATGGGATCCCTGGGATGGGATGGGATACCTGGGATGGGATCCCTGGGATTGATGGGATGGGATGGGATCCCTGGGATGGGAGGGGATCCCTGGGATAAGATGGGATGGGATGGGATGGGATTGGATGGGATGGGATGGGATCCCTGGGATGGGAGGGGATCCCTGGGATGGGATGGGATGGGATGGGATGGGATGGGATGGGATGGGATGGGATGGGATGAAATGGGATGGGAGGGTATCCCTGGGTTGGGATGGGATCCATGGGATGGGATGGGATGGGATGGGATCCCTGGGATGGGAGGGGATCCCTGGGATAGGATGGGATGGGATGGGATTGGATGGGATGGGATGGGATCCCTGGGATGGGGTGGGATCCCCGGGATGGCATCCCTCGGATGGGATGGGATCTCTGCGATTGGATGGGATGGGATGTTATCCCTGGGATGGGATCTCTGGGATGGGATGGGATGGGACGGGATGGGATGGGATAGGTTGGGATGGGATGGGATCCCTGGGATGGGATGGGATGCGATCCCTGGGATGAGATGGGATGGGGTGCGATCCCTGGGAGGAGATGGGATGGGATGGGATCCCTGAGATGGGATGGGATGGGATGGGATGGGATGGGATGGGATGTGATCCCTGGGATGGGATGGGATGGGATGGGATCAGTGGGATGGGATGGGATGGGATGGGATGGGATGGGATCCCTGGGATGGGATCCCTGGGATGGGATGCCTGGGATGGGATCCCTGGGATGGGATGGGCTGGGATCTCTGGGATAGGATGGGATCCCAGGGTTGGGATCGGATCCCTGGGATGGGATTCCTGGGATGGGATGCGATCCCTGGGATGGGATCCCTGGAATGAGATGTGATCCCTGGGATGGGATGGGATGGGATGGGACCCCTGGGATGGGATGGGATGGGATGGGATGAGATCCCTGGGATGGGATGGGATGGGATGGGATAGGTTGGGATGGGATCCCTGCGATGAAATGGGATGGGATTGGATGCCTGGGATTGGATGGGATGGGATCCCTGGGTTGGGATCCCTGGAATGTGATCCCTCGTATGGGATGGCATCCCTGGGATGGGATGGCATCCCTGGGATGGGATCCCTGGGATAAGATGGGATCTCTGCGATGGGATACCTGGGATTGATGGGATGGGATGGGATGGGATGTGATGGGATGGGATGGGATGGGATCCCTGGGATGGGAGGGGATCCCTGGGATGGGAGGGGATCCCTGGGATGGGATGGGATGGTATGGGATGGGATGGGATGGGATGGGATGGGAGGGGATCCCTGGGATGGGATGGGATGGGATGGGATGGGATGGGATGGGATGGGATGGGATGCGATGGGATGGGATGGGATGGGTTGGGATGGGATGTGTTGGGATGGGATGGTATCCCTGGCATGGGATGGGATGGGATGGGATGGGATGGGATCCCTGGGTTGGGATGGGATCCATGCGATGGGATGGGATGGGATGGGATGGCATGGGATGGGATGGGATGAGATGGGAAAGGATGGGATCCATGGGATGGGATGTGATGGGATGGGATCCCTGGGATGGGATGGGATCCCTGGGATGGGATCTCTGGGATGGGGTGGGATCCCAGGGATGGGATCCCTGGGATAAGTTGGGATCTCTGCGATGGGATGGGATGTTATCCCTGGGATGGGATCTCTGGGATGGGATGGGATGGGATGGGATGGGATGGGATGGGATGGGATGGGAAGGGATGGGATGGGATGGGATGGGACGGGACGGGATGGGATAGGTTGGGATGAGATGGGATCCCTGGGATGGGATGGGATGCGATCCCGGGGCTGAGATGGGTTGGGATGGATGGGATCCCTGAAATGGGATGGGATGGGATCCCGCGTATGGGATGCCTGGGATGGGATTGGGTGGGATGGGATGGGATGGGGTGGGGTCCCTGGGATGGGATGGGATGGGATCCCTGGGATGGGATGGGATGGGATGGGATGGGATGGGATGGGATCCCTGCGATGAAATGGGATGCGATTGGATGACTGGGATTGGATGGGATGGCATCCCTGGAATGGGATGGAATCCCTGGGATGGGATCCCTGGGATGGGATGGGATACCTGGGATGGGATCCCTGGGATTGATGGGATGGGATGGGATTTGATGGGATGGGATGGGATCCCTGGGATGGGAGGGGATCCCTGCGATGGGATGGGATGGGATGTTATCCCTGCAATGGGATCTCTGGGATGGGATGGGATGGGATGGGATGGGATGGGATGGGACGGGATGGGATGGGATGGGATCCCTGGGATGGGAGGGGATCCCTGGGATGGGATGGGATGGGATGGGATGGGATGGGGTGGGATGGGATGTGTTGGGATGGGATGGTATCCCTGGGATGGGATGGGATGGGATGGGATCCCTGGGTTGGGATGGGATCCATGGGATGGGATGTGATGGGATGGGATGGGATCCCTGGGATGGGATGGGATCCCAGGGATGGGATCCCTGGGATGGGATGGGATCTCGGCGATGGGATGGGATGGGATGTTACCCGTCGGATGGGATCTCTGGGATGGGATGGGATGGGATGGGATGGGATGGGATGGGATGGGACGGGATGGGTTGGGATGGGTTGGGATGGGATGGGATCCCTGGGATGAGATGGGATGGGGTGCCATCCCTGGGATGAGATGGGATGGTATGGGATCCCTGAGATGGGATGGGATGGGATTCCTGGGATGGGATGGGATAGGATGGGATCCCTGAGATGGGATGGGATCCCTGGGATGGGATCACTGGGATGTGATGGGATGGAATGGGATGGAATGGGATGAGATGGGATGGGATGGGATGGGATGGGATGGGATCCCTGGGATGGGATGGGATCCCTGGGATGGGATGGGATGGGATCCCTGGAATGAGATGGGATCCCTGGGATGGGGTCCCTGGGATGGGATGGGATCCCTACGATGGGATGGGATCCCTGCGATGGGGTGGGATGGGATCCCTGGGATGGGATCCCTGGGATGGGATCTCTGGAATGGGATGGGATGGGATAGGACGGGATGGGATGGGATGGGATGGGATGGGACGGGATGGGTTGGGATAGGTTGGGATGGGATGGGATCCCTGGGATGAGATGGGATGGGGTGCCATCCCTGGGATGAGATGGGATGGTATGGGATCCCTGTGATGGGATGGGATGGGATGGGATTGCTGGGATGGGATGGGATGGGATGGGATGGGATGGGATGGGATGGGATGGAATGGGATGGGATGGGATCCCTGGGATGGGATGGGATCCCTGGGATGGGGTCCCTGGGATGGGATGGGATGGGATCCCAACGATGGGATGGGATCCCTGCGATGGGATGGGATGGGATGGGATCCCTGGGATGGGATCCCTGGGGTGGGATTGGATGGGATGGGATGGGATGGGATGGGATCCATGGGATGGGATCCCTGGGATGGGATGGGATCCCTGGGATGGGGTCCCTGGGATGGGATGGGATCCCTACGATGGGATGGGATCCCTGCGATGGGGTGGGATGGGATCCCTGGGATGGGATCCCTGGGATGGGATGGTATGGGATGGGATGGGATGGGATGGGATGGGATGGGATGGGATGGGATGGGATGAGATGGGATAGGATGGGATCCATGGGATGGGATGAGATGGGATAGGATGGGATCCATGGGATGGGATGTGATGGGATGGGATGGGATCCCTGGGATGGGATCTCTGGAATGGGATAGGATGGGATGGGACGGGATGGGATGGGATGGGATGGGATGGGATGGGACGGGACGGGATGGGATAGGTTGGGATGAGATGGGATCCCTGGGATGGGATGGGATGCGATCCCTGGGCTGAGATGGGTTGGGATGGATGGGATCCCTGAAATGGGATGGGATGGGATCCCGCGTATGGGATGCCTGGGATGGGATTTGGTGGGATGGGATGGGATGGGGTGGGATCCCTGGGATGGGATGGGATGGGATCCCTGGGATGGGATGGGATGGGATGGGATGGGATCCCTGCGATGAAATGGGATGCGATTGGATGACTGGGATTGGATGGGATAGCATCCCTGGGTTGGGATCCCTGGAATGTGATCCCTCGTATGGGATGGCATCCCTGGAATGGGATGGAATCTCTGGGATGGGATCCCTGGGATGGGATGGGATACCTGGGATGGGATCCCTGGGATTGATGGGATGGGATGGGATGGGATGGGATCCCTGGGATGGGAGGGGATCCCTGGGATAAGATGGGATGGGATGGGATGGGATGGGATGGGATTGGATGGGATGGGATGGGATCCCTGGGATGGGATGGGATCCCTGGGATGGGAGGGGATCCCTGGGATGGGATGGGATGGGATGGGATGGGATGGGATGAAATGGGATGGGAGGGTATCCCTGGGTTGGGATGGGATCCATGGGATGGGATGGGATGGGATGGGATCCCTGGGATGGGAGGGGATCCCTGGGATGGGATGGGATGGGATGGGATGGGATGGGATCCCTGGGATGGGAGGGGATCCCTGGGATGGGATGGGATGGGATGGGATGGGATGGGATGGGATGGGATGGGATGGGATGGGATGCGATGGGATGGGATGGGATGGGGTGGGATGGGATGTGTTGGGATGGGATGGTATCCCTGGCATGGGATGGGATGGGATGGGATGGGATCCCTGGGTTGGGATGGGATCCATGGGATGGGATGGGATGGGATGGGATGGGATGGGATGGGATGGGATGGGATGGGATGGGATGGGATGGGATGAGATGGGATAGGATGGGATCCATGGGATGGGATGTGATGTGATGGGATCCCTGGGATGGGATGGGATCCCAGGGATGGGATCCCTGGGATAAGATGGGATCTCTGCGATGGGATGGGATGGGATGTTATCCCTGGGATGGGATCTCTGGGATGGGATGGGATGGGATGGGATGGGATGGGAAGGGATGGGATGGGATGGGATGGGATGGGACGGGACGGGATGGGATAGGTTGGGATGAGATGGGATCCCTGGGATGGGATGGGATGCGATCCCTGGGCTGAGATGGGTTGGGATGGATGGGATCCCTGAAATGGGATGGGATGGGATCCCGCGTATGGGATGCCTGGGATGGGATTGGGTGGGATGGGATGGGATGGGGTGGGATCCCTGGGATGGGATGGGATGGGATGGGATTGGATGGGATGGGATGGGATCCCTGGGATGGGATGGGATGGGATGGGATCCCTGGGATGGGATGGGATCCCAGGGATGGGATCCCTGGGATGGGATGGGATCTCTGCGATGGGATGGGATGTTACCCGTCGGATGGGATCTCTGGGATGGGATGGGATGGGATGAAATGGGACGGGATGGGTTGGGATGGGTTGGGATGGGATGGGATCCCTGGGATGAGATGGGATGGGGTGCCATCCCTGGGATGAGATGGGATGGTATGGGATCCCTGAGATGGGATGGGATGGGATTCCTGGGATGGGATGGGATAGGATGGGATCCCTGAGATGGGATGGGATCCCTGGGATGGGATCACTGGGATGTGATGGGATGGGATGGGATGGAATGGGATGGAATGGGATGAGATGGGATGGGATGGGATGGGATGGGATGGGATCCCTGGGATGGGATGGGATCCCTGGGATGGGATGGGATGGGATCCCTGGAATGAGATGGGATCCCTGGGATGGGGTCCCTGGGATGGGATGGGATGGGATCCCTACGATGGGATGGGATCCCTGCGATGGGGTGGGATGGGATCCCTGGGATGGGATCCCTGGGATGGGATGGTATGGGATGGGATGGGATGGGATGAGATGGGATAGGATGGGATCCATGGGATGGGATGGGATCCCTGGGATGGGATCCCTGGGATGGGATCTCTGGAATGGGATGGGATGGGATGGGATGGGACGGGATGGGATGGGATGGGATGGGATGGGATGGGATGGGATGGGACGGGACGGGATGGGATAGGTTGGGATGAGATGGGATCCCTGGGATGGGATGGGATGGGATGGGATGGGATGGGATGGGATGGGATGGGATGGGATGGGAGGGGATGGGATGGGATAGGTTGGGATGGGATCCCTGCGATGAAATGGGATGGGATTGGATGCCTGGGATTGGATGGGATGGGATCCCTGGGGTGGGATTGGATGGGATGGGATGGGATGGGATCCATGGGATGGGATGGGATGGGATCCCTGGGATGGGATGGGATCTCTGGGATGGGGTCCCTGGGGTGGGATGGGATCCCTACGATGGGATGGGATCCCTGCGATGGGGTGGGATGGGATCCCTGGGATGGGATCCCTGGGATGGGATGGTATGGGATGGGATGGGATGGGATGGGATGAGATGGGATAGGATGGGATCCATGGGATGGGATGTGATGGGATGGGATGGGATCCCTGGGATGGGGTGGGATCCCTGGGATGGGATCCCTGGGATGGGATCTCTGGAATGGGATAGGATGGGATGGGACGGGATGGGATGGGATGGGATGGGATGGGACGGGACGGGATGGGATAGGTTGGGATGAGATGGGATCCCTGGGATGGGATGGGATGCGATCCCTGGGCTGAGATGGGTTGGGATGGATGGGATCCCTGAAATGGGATGGGATGGGATGCCGCGTATGGGATGCCTGGGATGGGATTTGGTGGGATGGGATGGGATGGGGTGGGATCCCTGGTATGGGATGGGATCCCTGGGATGGGATGGGATGGGATGGGATGGGATCCCTGCGATGAAATGGGATGCGATTGGATGACTGGGATTGGATGGGATGGCATCCCTGGGTTGGGATCCCTGGAATGTGATCCCTCGTATGGGATGGCATCCCTGGAATGGGATGGAATCTCTGGGATGGGATCCCTGGGATGGGATGGGATACCTGGGATGGGATCCCTGGGATTGATGGGATGGGATGGGATGGGATGGGATCCCTGGGATGGGAGGGGATCCCTGGGATAAGATGGGATGGGATGGGATGGGATGGGATGGGATTGGATGGGATGGGATGGGATCCCTGGGATGGGAGGGGATCCCTGGGATGGGATGGGATGGGATGGGATGGGATGGGATGGGATGAAATGGGATGGGAGGGTATCCCTGGGTTGGGATGGGATCCATGGGATGAGATGGGATGGGATGGGATGGGATCCCTGGGATGGGAGGGGATCCCTGGGATAGGATGGGATGGGATGGGATTGGATGGGATGGGATGGGATCCCTGGGATGGGATGGGATGGGATGGGATGGGGTGGGATCCCCGGGATGGCATCCCTCGGATGGGATGGGATCTCTGCGATTGGATGGGATGGGATGGGATGGGACGGGATGGGATGGGATAGGTTGGGATGGGATGGGATCCCTGAGATGGGATGGGATGGGATGGGATGGGATGTGATCCCTGGGATGGGATGGGATGGGATGGGATCAGCGGGATGGGATGGGATGGGATGGGATGGGATGGGATGGGATCCCTGGGATGGGATCCCTGGGATGGGATGCCTGGGATGGGATCCCTGGGATGGGATGGGCTGGGATCTCTGGGATAGGATGGGATCCCAGGGTTGGGATCGGATCCCTGGGATGGGATTCCTGGGATGGGATGCGATCCCTGGGATGGGATCCCTGGAATGAGATGTGATCCCTGGGATGGGATGGGATGGGATGGGATGGGACCCCTGGGATGGGATGGGATGGGATGGGATGAGATCCCTGGGATGGGATGGGATGGGATGGGATGGGATGGGATGGGATGGGATAGGTTGGGATGGGATCCCTGCGATGAAATGGGATGGGATTGGATGCCTGGGATTGGATGGGATGGGATCCCTGGGTTGGGATCCCTGGAATGTGATCCCTCGTATGGGATGGCATCCCTGGGATGGGATGGCATCCCTGGGATGGGATCCCTGGGATAAGATGGGATCTCTGCGATGGGATGCCTGGGATTGATGGGATGGGATGGGATGGGATGGGATGTGATGGGATGGGATGGGATGGGATCCCTGGGATGGGAGGGGATCCCTGGGATGGGATGGGATGGGATGGGATGGGATGGGATGGGATGGGATGGGATCCCTGGGATGGGAGGGGAACCCTGGGATGGGATGGGATGGGATGGGATGGGATGGGATGGGATGGGATGGGATGGGATGGGATGGGATGGGATGCGATGGGATGGGATGGGATGGGGTGGGATGGGATGTGTTGGGATGGGATGGTATCCCTGGCATGGGATGGGATGGGATGGGATGGGATGGGATCCCTGGGTTGGGATGGGATCCATGCGATGGGATGGGATGGGATGGGATGGGATGGGATGGGATGGGATGGGATGAGATGGGAAAGGATGGGATCCATGGGATGGGATGTGATGGGATGGGATCCCTGGGATGGGATGGGATCCCTGGGATGGGATCTCTGGGATGGGGTGGGATCCCAGGGATGGGATCCCTGGGATAAGTTGGGATCTCTGCGATGGGATGGGATGGGATGTTATCCCTGGGATGGGATCTCTGGGATGGGATGGGATGGGATGGGATGGGATGGGAAGGGATGGGATGGGATGGGATCGGACGGGACGGGATGGGATAGGTTGGGATGAGATGGGATCCCTGGGATGGGATGGGATGCGATCCCTGGGCTGAGATGGGTTGGGATGGATGGGATCCCTGAAATGGGATGGGATGGGATCCCGCGTATGGGATGCCTGGGATGGGATTGGGTGGGATGGGATGGGATGGGGTGGGATCCCTGGGATGGGATGGGATGGGATCCCTGGGATGGGATGGGATGGGATGGGATGGGATGGGATGGGATGGGATCCCTGCGATGAAATGGGATGCGATTGGATGACTGGGATTGGATGGGATGGCATCCCTGGAATGGGATGGAATCCCTGGGATGGGATCCCTGGGATGGGATGGGATACCTGGGATGGGATCCCTGGGATTGATGGGATGGGATGGGATTTGATGGGATGGGATGGGATGGGATCCCTGGGATGGGAGGGGATCCCTGCGATGGGATGGGATGGGATGTTATCCCTGGGATGGGATCTCTGGGATGGGATGGGATGGGATGGGATGGGATGGGATGGGATGGGACGGGATGGGATGGGATCCCGGGGATGGGAGGGGATCCCTGGGATGGGATGGGATGGGATGGGATGGGGTGGGATGGGATGTGTTGGGATGGGATGGTATCCCTGGGATGGGATGGGATGGGATGGGATGGGATGGGATGGGATGGGATGGGATCCCTGGGTTGGGATGGGATCCATGGGATGGGATGTGATGGGATGGGATGGGATCCCTGGGATGGGATGGGATCCCAGGGATGGGATCCCTGGGATGGGATGGGATCTCGGCGATGGGATGGGATGGGATGTTACCCGTCGGATGGGATCTCTGGGATGGGATGGGATGGGATGGGATGGGATGGGATGGGACGGGATGGGTTGGGATGGGTTGGGATGGGATGGGATCCCTGGGATGAGATGGGATGGGGTGCCATCCCTGGGATGAGATGGGATGGTATGGGATCCCTGAGATGGGATGGGATGGGATTCCTGGGATGGGATGGGATAGGATGGGATCCCTGAGATGGGATGGGATCCCTGGGATGGGATCACTGGGATGTGATGGGATGGGATGGGATGGAATGGGATGGAATGGGATGAGATGGGATGGGATGGGATGGGATGGGATGGGATCCCTGGGATGGGATGGGATCCCTGGGATGGGATGGGATGGGATCCCTGGAATGAGATGGGATCCCTGGGATGGGGTCCCTGGGATGGGATGGGATCCCTACGATGGGATGGGATCCCTGCGATGGGGTGGGATGGGATCCCTGGGATGGGATCCCTGGGATGGGATGGTATGGGATGGGATGGGATGGGATGAGATGGGATAGGATGGGATCCATGGGATGGGATGGGATCCCTGGGATGGGATCCCTGGGATGGGATCTCTGGAATGGGATGGGATGGGATGGGATGGGACGGGACGGGATGGGATGGGATGGGATGGGATGGGATGGGACGGGACGGGATGGGATAGGTTGGGATGAGATGGGATCCCTGGGATGGGATGGGATGGGATGGGATGGGATGGGATGGGATGGGATAGGTTGGGATGGGATCCCTGCGATGAAATGGGATGGGATTGGATGCCTGGGATTGGATGGGATGGGATCCCTGGGTTGGGATCCCTGGAATGTGATCCCTCGTATGGGATGGCATCCCTCGTATGGGATGGCATCCCTGGGATGGGATCCCTGGGATAAGATGGGATCTCTGCGATGGGATACCTGGGATTGATGGGATGGGATGGGATGGGATGGGATGGGATGGGATGGGATGGGATGGGATGGGATGGGATGGGATGGGATGGGATGGGATGGGATGTGATGGGATGGGATGGGATGGGATGGGATCCCTGGGATGGGAGGGGATCCCTGGGATGGGATGGGATGGGATGGGATCCTTGGGATGGGAGGGGATCCCTGGGATGGGATGGGATGGGATGGGATGGGATGGGATGCGATGGGATGGGATGGGATGCGATGGGATGGGATGGGATGGGGTGGGATGGGATGTGTTGGGATGGGATGGTATCCCTGGCATGGGATGGGATGGGATGGGATGGGATGGGATGGGATGGGATCCCTGGGTTGGGATGGGATCCATGCGATGGGATGGGATGGGATGGGATGGGATGGGATGAGATGGGAAAAGATGGGATCCATGGGATGGGATGTGATGGGATGGGATCCCTGGGATGGGATGGGATCCCTGGGATGGGATCTCTGGGATGGGGTGGGATCCCAGGGATGGGATCCCTGGGATAAGTTGGGATCTCTGCGATGGGATGGGATGGGATGTTATCCCTGGGATGGGATCTCTGGGATGGGATGGGATGGGATGGGATGGGATGGGATGGGATGGGAAGGGATGGGATGGGATGGGATGGGACGGGACGGGATGGGATAGGTTGGGATGAGATGGGATCCCTGGGATGGGATGGGATGCGATCCCTGGGCTGAGATGGGTTGGGATGGATGGGATCCCTGAAATGAGATGGGATGGGATCCCGCGTATGGGATGCCTGGGATGGGATTGGGTGGGATGGGATGGGATGGGGTGGGATCCCTGGGATGGGATGGGATGGGATCCCTGGGATGGGATGGGATGGGATGGGATGGGATGGGATGGGATGGGATGGGATCCCTGCGATGAAATGGGATGCGATTGGATGACTGGGATTGGATGGGATGGCATCCCTGGAATGGGATGGAATCCCTGGGATGGGATCCCTGGGATGGGATGGGATACCTGGGATGGGATCCCTGGGATTGATGGGATGGGATGGGATTTGATAGGATGGGATGGGATGGGATCCCTGGGATGGGAGGGGATCCCTGCGATGGGATGGGATGGGATGTTATCCCTGGGATGGGATCTCTGGGATGGGATGGGATGGGATGGGATGGGATGGGACGGGATGGGATGGGATCCCTGGGATGGGAGGGGATCCCTGGGATGGGATGGGATGGGATGGGGTGGGATGGGATGTGTTGCGATGGGATGGTATCCCTGGGATGGGATGGGATGGGATGGGATGGGATGGGATGGGATCCCTGGGTTGGGATGGGATCCATGGGATGGGATGTGATGGGATGGGATGGGATCCCTGGGATGGGATGGGATCCCAGGGATGGGATCCCTGGGATGGGATGGGATCTCGGCGATGGGATGGGATGGGATGTTACCCGTCGGATGGGATCTCTGGGATGGGATGGGATGGGATGGGATGGGATGGGATGGGACGGGATGGGTTGGGATGGGTTGGGATGGGATGGGATCCCTGGGATGAGATGGGATGGGGTGCCATCCCTGGGATGAGATGGGATGGTATGGGATCCCTGAGATGGGATGGGATGGGATTCCTGGGATGGGATGGGATAGGATGGGATCCCTGAGATGGGATGGGATCCCTGGGATGGGATCACTGGGATGTGATGGGATGGGATGGGATGGAATGGGATGGGATCCCTGGGATGGGATGGGATCCCTGGGATGGGATGGGATGGGATCCCTGGAATGAGATGGGATCCCTGGGATGGGGTCCCTGGGATGGGATGGGATCCCTACGATGGGATGGGATCCCTGCGATGGGGTGGGATGGGATCCTTGGGATGGGATCCCTGGGATGGGATGGTATGGGATGGGATGGGATGGGATGAGATGGGATAGGATGGGATCCATGGGATGGGATGTGATGGGATGGGATGGGATCCCTGGGATGGGATGGGATCCCTGGGATGGGATCCCTGGGATGGGATCTCTGGAATGGGATGGGATGGGATGGGATGGGACGGGATGGGATGGGATGGGATGGGATGGGATGGGATGGGACGGGACGGGATGGGATAGGTTGGGATGAGATGGGATCCCTGGGATGGGATGGGATGGGATGGGATCCCTGGGTTGGGATGGGATCCATGGGATGGGATGTGATGGGATGGGATGGGATCCCTGGGATGGGATGGGATCCCTGGGATGGGATCCCTGGGATGGGATCTCTGGAATGGGATGGGATGGGATGGGACGGGATGGGATGGGATGGGATGGGACGGGATGGGGTGGGATAGGTTGGGATGGGATGGGATCCCTGGGATGAGATGGGATGGGGTGCCATCCCTGGGATGAGATGGGATGGTATGGGATCCCTGAGATGGGATGGGATGGGATTCCTGGGATGGGATGGGATAGGATGGGATCCCTGAGATGGGATGGGATCCCTGGGATGGGATCACTGGGATGTGATGGGATGGGATGGGATGGAATGGGATGGAATGGGATGAGATGGGATGGGATGGGATGGGATGGGATGGGATCCCTGGGATGGGATGGGATCCCTGGGATGGGATGGGATGGGATCCCTGGAATGAGATGGGATCCCTGGGATGGGGTCCCTGGGATTGGATGGGATCCCTACGATGGGATGGGATCCCTGCGATGGGGTGGGATGGGATCCCTGGGATGGGATCCCTGGGATGGGATGGTATGGGATGGGATGGGATGGGATGGGATGAGATGGGATAGGATGGGATCCATGGGATGGGATGTGATGGGATGGGATGGGATCCCTGGGATGGGATGGGATCCCTGGGATGGGATCCCTGGGATGGGATCCCTGGGATGGGATCTCTGGAATGGGATGGGATGGGATAGGACGGGATGGGATGGGATGGGATGGGATGGGATGGGATGGGATGGGACGGGATGGGTTGGGATAGGTTGGGATGGGATGGGATCCCTGGGATGAGATGGCATGGGGTGCCATCCCTGGGATGAGATGGGATGGTATGGGATCCCTGAGATGGGATGGGATGGGATTGCTGGGATGGGATGGGATGGGATCCCTGAGATGGGATGGAATCCCTGGGATGGGATCACTGGGATGTGATGGGATGGGATGGGATGGGATGGGATCCCTGGGATGGGGTCCCTGGGATGGGATGGGATCCCTACGATGGGATGGGATCCCTGCGATGGGGTGGGATGGGATCCCTGGGATGGGATCCCTGGGATGGGATGGTATGGGATGGGATGGGATGGGATGGGATGGGATGAGATGGGATAGGATGGGATCCATGGGATGGGATGTGATGGGATGGGATGGGATCCCTGGGATGGGGTGGGATCCCTGGGATGGGATCCCTGGGATGGGATCCCTGGGATGGGATCTCTGGAATGGGATGGGATGGGATGGGACGGGATGGGATGGGATGGGATGGGATGGGACGGGACGGGATGGGATAGGTTGGGATGAGATGGGATCCCTGGGATGGGATGGGATGCGATCCCTGGGCTGAGATGGGTTGGGATGGATGGGATCCCTGAAATGGGATGGGATGGGATCCCGCGTATGGGATGCCTGGGATGGGATTTGGTGGGATGGGATGGGGTGGGATCCCTGGGATGGGATGGGATGGGATCCCTGGGATGGGATGGGATGGGATGGGATGGGATGGGATGGGATGGGATGGGATCCCTGCGATGAAATGGGATGCGATTGGATGACTGGGATTGGATGGGATGGCATCCCTGGGTTGGGATCCCTGGAATGTGATCCCTCGTATGGAATGGCATCCCTGGAATGGGATGGAATCTCTGGGATGGGATCCCTGGGATGGGATGGGATACCTGGGATGGGATCCCTGGGATTGATGGGATGGGATGGGATGGGATGGGATCCCTGGGATGGGAGGGGATCCCTGGGATAAGATGGGATGGGATGGGATGGGATGGGATGGGATGGGATGGGATGGGATGGGATGGGATGGGATGGGGTGGGATGGGATGTGTTGGGATGGGATGGTATCCCTGGGATGGGATGGGATGGGATGGGTTCCCTGGGTTGAGATGGGATCCATGGGATGGGATGTGATGGGATGGGATGGGATCCCTGGGATGGGATGGGATCCCAGGGATGGGATCCCTGGGATGTGATGGGATCTCTGCGATGGGATGGGATGTTACCCGTCGGATGGGATCTCTGGGATGGGATGGGATGGGATGGGACGGGATGGGATGGGATCCCTGGGATGGGAGGGGATCCCTGGGATGGGATGGGATGGGATGGGATGGGATGGGATGGGATGGGATGGGATGGGATGGGATGGGATGGGGTGGGATGGGATGTGTTGGGATGGGATGGTATCCCTGGGATGGGATGGGATGGGATGGGTTCCCTGGGTTGAGATGGGATCCATGGGATGGGATGTGATGGGATGGGATGGGATCCCTGGGATGGGATGGGATCCCAGGGATGGGATCCCTGGGATGTGATGGGATCTCTGCGATGGGATGGGATGTTACCCGTCGGATGGGATCTCTGGGATGGGATGGGATGGGATGGGATGGGATGGGATGGGATGGGACGGGATGGGTTGGGATGGGTTGGGATGGGATGGGATCCCTGGGATGAGATGGGATGGGGTGCCATCCCTGGGATGAGATGGGATGGTATGGGATCCCTGAGATGGGATGGGATGGGATTCCTGGGATGGGATGGGATAGGATGGGATCCCTGAGATGGGATGGGATCCCTGGGATGGGATCACTGGGATGTGATGGGATGGGATGGGATGGAATGGGATGGAATGGGATGAGATGGGATGGGATGGGATGGGATGGGATGGGATGGGATGGGATGGGATCCCTGGGATGGGATGGGATCCCTGGGATGGGATGGGATGGGATCCCTGGAATGAGATGGGATCCCTGGGATGGGGTCCCTGGGATGGGATGGGATCCCTACGATGGGATGGGATCCCTGCGATGGGGTGGGATGGGATCCCTGGGATGGGATCCCTGGGATGGGATGGTATGGGATGGGATGGGATGGGATGGGATGAGATGGGATAGGATGGGATCCATGGGATGGGATGGGATCCCTGGGATGGGATCCCTGGGATGGGATCTCTGGAATGGGATGGGATGGGATGGGATGGGACGGGATGGGATGGGATGGGATGGGATGGGATGGGATGGGATGGGACGGGACGGGATGGGATAGGTTGGGATGAGATGGGATCCTTGGGATGGGATGGGATGGGATGGGATGGGATGGGATGGGATGGGATGGGAGGGGATGGGATGGGATAGGTTGGGATGGGATCCCTTGCCATGAAATGGGATGGGATTGGATGCCTGGGATTGGATGGGATGGGATCCCTGGGGTGGGATTGGATGGGATGGGATGGGATGGGATGGGATCCATGGGATGGGATGGGATGGGATCCCTGGGATGGGATGGGATCCCTGGGATGGGGTCCCTGGGGTGGGATGGGATCCCTACGATGGGATGGGATCCCTGCGATGGGGTGGGATGGGATCCCTGGGATGGGATCCCTGGGATGGGATGGTATGGGATGGGATGGGATGGGATGGGATGGGATGAGATGGGATAGGATGGGATCCATGGGATGGGATGTGATGGGATGGGATGGGATCCCTGGGATGGGGTGGGATCCCTGGGATGGGATCCCTGGGATGGGATCTCTGGAATGGGATAGGATGGGATGGGACGGGATGGGATGGGATGGGATGGGATGGGACGGGACGGGATGGGATAGGTTGGGATGAGATGGGATCCCTGGGATGGGATGGGATGCGATCCATGGGCTGAGATGGGTTGGGATGGATGGGATCCCTGAAATGGGATGGGATGGGATCCCGCGTATGGGATGCCTGGGATGGGATTTGGTGGGATGGGATGGGGTGGGATCCCTGGGATGGGATGGGATGGGATCCCTGGGATGGGATGGGATGGGATGGGATGGGATGGGATGGGATGGGATGGGATGGGATCCCTGCGATGAAATGGGATGCGATTGGATGACTGGGATTGGATGGGATGGCATCCCTGGGTTGGGATCCCTGGAATGTGATCCCTCGTATGGAATGGCATCCCTGGAATGGGATGGAATCTCTGGGATGGGATCCCTGGGATGGGATGGGATACCTGGGATGGGATCCCTGGGATTGATGGGATGGGATGGGATGGGATGGGATCCCTGGGATGGGAGGGGATCCCTGGGATAAGATGGGATGGGATGGGATGGGATTGGATGGGATGGGATGGGATCCCTGGGATGGGAGGGGATCCCTGGGATGGGATGGGATGGGATGGGATGGGATGGGATGGGATGGGATGGGATGGGATGGGATGAAATGGGATGGGAGGGTATCCCTGGGTTGGGATGGGATCCATGGGATGGGATGGGATGGGATGGGATCCCTGGGATGGGAGGGGATCCCTGGGATAGGATGGGATGGGATGGGATTGGATGGGATGGGATGGGATCCCTGGGATGGGGTGGGATCCCCGGGATGGCATCCCTCGGATGGGATGGGATCTCTGCGATTGGATGGGATGGGATGTTATCCCTGGGATGGGATCTCTGGGATGGGATGGGATGGGACGGGATGGGATGGGATAGGTTGGGATGGGATGGGATCCCTGGGATGGGATGGGATGCGATCCCTGGGATGAGATGGGATGGGGTGCGATCCCTGGGAGGAGATGGGATGGGATGGGATCCCTGAGATGGGATGGGATGGGATGGGATGGGATGGGATGTGATCCCTGGGATGGGATGGGATGGGATCAGTGGGATGGGATGGGATGGGATGGGATGGGATGGGATCCCTGGGATGGGATCCCTGGGATGGGATGCCTGGGATGGGATCCCTGGGATGGGATGGGCTGGGATCTCTGGGATAGGATGGGATCCCAGGGTTGGGATCGGATCCCTGGGATGGGATTCCTGGGATGGGATGCGATCCCTGGGATGGGATCCCTGGAATGAGATGTGATCCCTGGGATGGGATGGGATGGGATGGGACCCCTGGGATGGGATGGGATGGGATGAGATCCCTGGGATGGGATGGGATGGGATGGGATGGGATGGGATAGGTTGGGATGGGATCCCTGCGATGAAATGGGATGGGATTGGATGCCTGGGATTGGATGGGATGGGATCCCTGGGTTGGGATCCCTGGAATGTGATCCCTCGTATGGGATGGCATCCCTGGGATGGGATGGCATCCCTGGGATGGGATCCCTGGGATAAGATGGGATCTCTGCGATGGGATACCTGGGATTGATGGGATGGGATGGGATGGGATGTGATGGGATGGGATGGGATGGGATCCCTGGGATGGGAGGGGATCCCTGGGATGGGAGGGGATCCCTGGGATGGGATGGGATGGGATGGGATGGGATGGGATGGGATGGGATGGGATGGGAGGGGATCCCTGGGATGGGATGGGATGGGATGGGATGGGATGGGATGGGATGGGATGGGATGGGATGCGATGGGATGGGATGGGATGGGTTGGGATGGGATGTGTTGGGATGGGATGGTATCCCTGGCATGGGATGGGATGGGATGGGATGGGATGGGATCCCTGGGTTGGGATGGGATCCATGCGATGGGATGGGATGGGATGGGATGGCATGGGATGGGATGGGATGAGATGGGAAAGGATGGGATCCATGGGATGGGATGTGATGGGATGGGATCCCTGGGATGGGATGGGATCCCTGGGATGGGATCTCTGGGATGGGGTGGGATGTTATCCCTGGGATGGGATCTCTGGGATGGGATGGGATGGGATGGGATGGGATGGGATGGGATGGGATGGGAAGGGATGGGATGGGATGGGATGGGACGGGACGGGATGGGATAGGTTGGGATGAGATGGGATCCCTGGGATGGGATGGGATGCGATCCCGGGGCTGAGATGGGTTGGGATGGATGGGATCCCTGAAATGGGATGGGATGGGATCCCGCGTATGGGATGCCTGGGATGGGATTGGGTGGGATGGGATGGGATGGGGTGGGGTCCCTGGGATGGGATGGGATGGGATCCCTGGGATGGGATGGGATGGGATGGGATGGGATGGGATGGGATCCCTGCGATGAAATGGGATGCGATTGGATGACTGGGATTGGATGGGATGGCATCCCTGGAATGGGATGGAATCCCTGGGATGGGATCCCTGGGATGGGATGGGATACCTGGGATGGGATCCCTGGGATTGATGGGATGGGATGGGATTTGATGGGATGGGATGGGATGGGATCCCTGGGATGGGAGGGGATCCCTGCGATGGGATGGGATGGGATGTTATCCCTGCAATGGGATCTCTGGGATGGGATGGGATGGGATGGGATGGGATGGGATGGGACGGGATGGGATGGGATCCCTGGGATGGGAGGGGATCCCTGGGATGGGATGGGATGGGATGGGATGGGATGGGGTGGGATGGGATGTGTTGGGATGGGATGGTATCCCTGGGATGGGATGGGATGGGATGGGATCCCTGGGTTGGGATGGGATCCATGGGATGGGATGTGATGGGATGGGATGGGATCCCTGGGATGGGATGGGATCCCAGGGATGGGATCCCTGGGATGGGATGGGATCTCGGCGATGGGATGGGATGGGATGTTACCCGTCGGATGGGATCTCTGGGATGGGATGGGATGGGATGGGATGGGATGGGATGGGATGGGACGGGATGGGTTGGGATGGGTTGGGATGGGATGGGATCCCTGGGATGAGATGGGATGGGGTGCCATCCCTGGGATGAGATGGGATGGTATGGGATCCCTGAGATGGGATGGGATGGGATTCCTGGGATGGGATGGGATAGGATGGGATCCCTGAGATGGGATGGGATCCCTGGGATGGGATCACTGGGATGTGATGGGATGGAATGGGATGGAATGGGATGAGATGGGATGGGATGGGATGGGATGGGATGGGATCCCTGGGATGGGATGGGATCCCTGGGATGGGATGGGATGGGATCCCTGGAATGAGATGGGATCCCTGGGATGGGGTCCCTGGGATGGGATGGGATCCCTACGATGGGATGGGATCCCTGCGATGGGGTGGGATGGGATCCCTGGGATGGGATCCCTGGGATGGGATCTCTGGAATGGGATGGGATGGGATAGGACGGGATGGGATGGGATGGGATGGGATGGGACGGGATGGGTTGGGATAGGTTGGGATGGGATGGGATCCCTGGGATGAGATGGGATGGGGTGCCATCCCTGGGATGAGATGGGATGGTATGGGATCCCTGTGATGGGATGGGATGGGATGGGATTGCTGGGATGGGATGGGATGGGATGGGATGGGATGGGATGGGATGGGATGGGATGGGATGGGATGGGATGGAATGGGATGGGATGGGATCCCTGGGATGGGATGGGATCCCTGGGATGGGGTCCCTGGGATGGGATGGGATGGGATCCCAACGATGGGATGGGATCCCTGCGATGGGATGGGATGGGATCCCTGGGATGGGATCCCTGGGGTGGGATTGGATGGGATGGGATGGGATGGGATGGGATCCATGGGATGGGATCCCTGGGATGGGATGGGATCCCTGGGATGGGGTCCCTGGGATGGGATGGGATCCCTACGATGGGATGGGATCCCTGCGATGGGGTGGGATGGGATCCCTGGGATGGGATCCCTGGGATGGGATGGTATGGGATGGGATGGGATGGGATGGGATGGGATGGGATGGGATGAGATGGGATAGGATGGGATCCATGGGATGGGATGAGATGGGATAGGATGGGATCCATGGGATGGGATGGGATCCCAGGGATGGGATCCCTGGGATGTGATGGGATCTCTGCGATGGGATGGGATGTTACCCGTCGGATGGGATCTCTGGGATGGGATGGGATGGGATGGGATGGGATGGGATGGGATGGGATGGGACGGGATGGGTTGGGATGGGTTGGGATGGGATGGGATCCCTGGGATGAGATGGGATGGGGTGCCATCCCTGGGATGAGATGGGATGGTATGGGATCCCTGAGATGGGATGGGATGGGATTCCTGGGATGGGATGGGATAGGATGGGATCCCTGAGATGGGATGGGATCCCTGGGATGGGATCACTGGGATGTGATGGGATGGGATGGGATGGAATGGGATGGAATGGGATGAGATGGGATGGGATGGGATGGGATGGGATGGGATGGGATGGGATGGGATCCCTGGGATGGGATGGGATCCCTGGGATGGGATGGGATGGGATCCCTGGAATGAGATGGGATCCCTGGGATGGGGTCCCTGGGATGGGATGGGATCCCTACGATGGGATGGGATCCCTGCGATGGGGTGGGATGGGATCCCTGGGATGGGATCCCTGGGATGGGATGGTATGGGATGGGATGGGATGGGATGGGATGGGATGAGATGGGATAGGATGGGATCCATGGGATGGGATGGGATCCCTGGGATGGGATCCCTGGGATGGGATCTCTGGAATGGGATGGGATGGGATGGGATGGGACGGGATGGGATGGGATGGGATGGGATGGGATGGGATGGGACGGGACGGGATGGGATAGGTTGGGATGAGATGGGATCCTTGGGATGGGATGGGATGGGATGGGATGGGATGGGATGGGATGGGAGGGGATGGGATGGGATAGGTTGGGATGGGATCCCTTGCCATGAAATGGGATGGGATTGGATGCCTGGGATTGGATGGGATGGGATCCCTGGGGTGGGATTGGATGGGATGGGATGGGATGGGATGGGATCCATGGGATGGGATGGGATGGGATCCCTGGGATGGGATGGGATCCCTGGGATGGGGTCCCTGGGGTGGGATGGGATCCCTACGATGGGATGGGATCCCTGCGATGGGGTGGGATGGGATCCCTGGGATGGGATCCCTGGGATGGGATGGTATGGGATGGGATGGGATGGGATGGGATGGGATGGGATGAGATGGGATAGGATGGGATCCATGGGATGGGATGTGATGGGATGGGATGGGATCCCTGGGATGGGGTGGGATCCCTGGGATGGGATCCCTGGGATGGGATCTCTGGAATGGGATAGGATGGGATGGGACGGGATGGGATGGGATGGGATGGGATGGGACGGGACGGGATGGGATAGGTTGGGATGAGATGGGATCCCTGGGATGGGATGGGATGCGATCCATGGGCTGAGATGGGTTGGGATGGATGGGATCCCTGAAATGGGATGGGATGGGATCCCGCGTATGGGATGCCTGGGATGGGATTTGGTGGGATGGGATGGGGTGGGATCCCTGGGATGGGATGGGATGGGATCCCTGGGATGGGATGGGATGGGATGGGATGGGATGGGATGGGATGGGATGGGATCCCTGCGATGAAATGGGATGCGATTGGATGACTGGGATTGGATGGGATGGCATCCCTGGGTTGGGATCCCTGGAATGTGATCCCTCGTATGGAATGGCATCCCTGGAATGGGATGGAATCTCTGGGATGGGATCCCTGGGATGGGATGGGATACCTGGGATGGGATCCCTGGGATTGATGGGATGGGATGGGATCCCTGGGATGGGAGGGGATCCCTGGGATAAGATGGGATGGGATGGGATGGGATTGGATGGGATGGGATGGGATCCCTGGGATGGGAGGGGATCCCTGGGATGGGATGGGATGGGATGGGATGGGATGGGATGGGATGGGATGGGATGGGATGAAATGGGATGGGAGGGTATCCCTGGGTTGGGATGGGATCCATGGGATGGGATGGGATGGGATGGGATCCCTGGGATGGGAGGGGATCCCTGGGATAGGATGGGATGGGATGGGATTGGATGGGATGGGATGGGATCCCTGGGATGGGGTGGGATCCCCGGGATGGCATCCCTCGGATGGGATGGGATCTCTGCGATTGGATGGGATGGGATGTTATCCCTGGGATGGGATCTCTGGGATGGGATGGGATGGGACGGGATGGGATGGGATAGGTTGGGATGGGATGGGATCCCTGGGATGGGATGGGATGCGATCCCTGGGATGAGATGGGATGGGGTGCGATCCCTGGGAGGAGATGGGATGGGATGGGATCCCTGAGATGGGATGGGATGGGATGGGATGGGATGGGATGGGATGTGATCCCTGGGATGGGATGGGATGGGATGGGATCAGTGGGATGGGATGGGATGGGATGGGATGGGATGGGATCCCTGGGATGGGATCCCTGGGATGGGATGCCTGGGATGGGATCCCTGGGATGGGATGGGCTGGGATCTCTGGGATAGGATGGGATCCCAGGGTTGGGATCGGATCCCTGGGATGGGATTCCTGGGATGGGATGCGATCCCTGGGATGGGATCCCTGGAATGAGATGTGATCCCTGGGATGGGATGGGATGGGATGGGACCCCTGGGATGGGATGGGATGGGATGGGATGAGATCCCTGGGATGGGATGGGATGGGATGGGATAGGTTGGGATGGGATCCCTGCGATGAAATGGGATGGGATTGGATGCCTGGGATTGGATGGGATGGGATCCCTGGGTTGGGATCCCTGGAATGTGATCCCTCGTATGGGATGGCATCCCTGGGATGGGATGGCATCCCTGGGATGGGATCCCTGGGATAAGATGGGATCTCTGCGATGGGATACCTGGGATTGATGGGATGGGATGGGATGGGATGTGATGGGATGGGATGGGATGGGATCCCTGGGATGGGAGGGGATCCCTGGGATGGGAGGGGATCCCTGGGATGGGATGGGATGGTATGGGATGGGATGGTATGGGATGGGATGGGAGGGGATCCCTGGGATGGGATGGGATGGGATGGGATGGGATGGGATGGGATGGGATGGGATGCGATGGGATGGGATGGGATGGGTTGGGATGGGATGTGTTGGGATGGGATGGTATCCCTGGCATGGGATGGGATGGGATGGGATGGGATGGGATCCCTGGGTTGGGATGGGATCCATGCGATGGGATGGGATGGGATGGGATGGCATGGGATGGGATGGGATGAGATGGGAAAGGATGGGATCCATGGGATGGGATGTGATGGGATGGGATCCCTGGGATGGGATGGGATCCCTGGGATGGGATCTCTGGGATGGGGTGGGATCCCAGGGATGGGATCCCTGGGATAAGTTGGGATCTCTGCGATGGGATGGGATGTTATCCCTGGGATGGGATCTCTGGGATGGGATGGGATGGGATGGGATGGGATGGGATGGGATGGGATGGGAAGGGATGGGATGGGATGGGATGGGACGGGACGGGATGGGATAGGTTGGGATGAGATGGGATCCCTGGGATGGGATGGGATGCGATCCCGGGGCTGAGATGGGTTGGGATGGATGGGATCCCTGAAATGGGATGGGATGGGATCCCGCGTATGGGATGCCTGGGATGGGATTGGGTGGGATGGGATGGGATGGGGTGGGGTCCCTGGGATGGGATGGGATGGGATCCCTGGGATGGGATGGGATGGGATGGGATGGGATGGGATGGGATCCCTGCGATGAAATGGGATGCGATTGGATGACTGGGATTGGATGGGATGGCATCCCTGGAATGGGATGGAATCCCTGGGATGGGATCCCTGGGATGGGATGGGATACCTGGGATGGGATCCCTGGGATTGATGGGATGGGATGGGATTTGATGGGATGGGATGGGATCCCTGGGATGGGAGGGGATCCCTGCGATGGGATGGGATGGGATGTTATCCCTGCAATGGGATCTCTGGGATGGGATGGGATGGGATGGGATGGGATGGGATGGGATGGGACGGGATGGGATGGGATCCCTGGGATGGGAGGGGATCCCTGGGATGGGATGGGATGGGATGGGATGGGATGGGGTGGGATGGGATGTGTTGGGATGGGATGGTATCCCTGGGATGGGATGGGATGGGATGGGATCCCTGGGTTGGGATGGGATCCATGGGATGGGATGTGATGGGATGGGATGGGATCCCTGGGATGGGATGGGATCCCAGGGATGGGATCCCTGGGATGGGATGGGATCTCGGCGATGGGATGGGATGGGATGTTACCCGTCGGATGGGATCTCTGGGATGGGATGGGATGGGATGGGATGGGATGGGATGGGATGGGACGGGATGGGTTGGGATGGGTTGGGATGGGATGGGATCCCTGGGATGAGATGGGATGGGGTGCCATCCCTGGGATGAGATGGGATGGTATGGGATCCCTGAGATGGGATGGGATGGGATTCCTGGGATGGGATGGGATAGGATGGGATCCCTGAGATGGGATGGGATCCCTGGGATGGGATCACTGGGATGTGATGGGATGGAATGGGATGGAATGGGATGAGATGGGATGGGATGGGATGGGATGGGATGGGATCCCTGGGATGGGATGGGATCCCTGGGATGGGATGGGATGGGATCCCTGGAATGAGATGGGATCCCTGGGATGGGGTCCCTGGGATGGGATGGGATCCCTACGATGGGATGGGATCCCTGCGATGGGGTGGGATGGGATCCCTGGGATGGGATCCCTGGGATGGGATCTCTGGAATGGGATGGGATGGGATAGGACGGGATGGGATGGGATGGGATGGGATGGGACGGGATGGGTTGGGATAGGTTGGGATGGGATGGGATCCCTGGGATGAGATGGGATGGGGTGCCATCCCTGGGATGAGATGGGATGGTATGGGATCCCTGTGATGGGATGGGATGGGATGGGATTGCTGGGATGGGATGGGATGGGATGGGATGGGATGGGATGGGATGGGATGGAATGGGATGGGATGGGATCCCTGGGATGGGATGGGATCCCTGGGATGGGGTCCCTGGGATGGGATGGGATGGGATCCCAACGATGGGATGGGATCCCTGCGATGGGATGGGATGGGATGGGATCCCTGGGATGGGATCCCTGGGGTGGGATTGGATGGGATGGGATGGGATGGGATGGGATCCATGGGATGGGATCCCTGGGATGGGATGGGATCCCTGGGATGGGGTCCCTGGGATGGGATGGGATCCCTACGATGGGATGGGATCCCTGCGATGGGGTGGGATGGGATCCCTGGGATGGGATCCCTGGGATGGGATGGTATGGGATGGGATGGGATGGGATGGGATGGGATGGGATGGGATGGGATGGGATGAGATGGGATAGGATGGGATCCATGGGATGGGATGAGATGGGATAGGATGGGATCCATGGGATGGGATGTGATGGGATGGGATGGGATCCCTGGGATGGGATCTCTGGAATGGGATAGGATGGGATGGGACGGGATGGGATGGGATGGGATGGGATGGGATGGGACGGGACGGGATGGGATAGGTTGGGATGAGATGGGATCCCTGGGATGGGATGGGATGCGATCCCTGGGCTGAGATGGGTTGGGATGGATGGGATCCCTGAAATGGGATGGGATGGGATCCCGCGTATGGGATGCCTGGGATGGGATTTGGTGGGATGGGATGGGATGGGGTGGGATCCCTGGGATGGGATGGGATGGGATCCCTGGGATGGGATGGGATGGGATGGGATGGGATCCCTGCGATGAAATGGGATGCGATTGGATGACTGGGATTGGATGGGATAGCATCCCTGGGTTGGGATCCCTGGAATGTGATCCCTCGTATGGGATGGCATCCCTGGAATGGGATGGAATCTCTGGGATGGGATCCCTGGGATGGGATGGGATACCTGGGATGGGATCCCTGGGATTGATGGGATGGGATGGGATGGGATGGGATCCCTGGGATGGGAGGGGATCCCTGGGATAAGATGGGATGGGATGGGATGGGATGGGATGGGATTGGATGGGATGGGATGGGATCCCTGGGATGGGATGGGATCCCTGGGATGGGAGGGGATCCCTGGGATGGGATGGGATGGGATGGGATGGGATGGGATGAAATGGGATGGGAGGGTATCCCTGGGTTGGGATGGGATCCATGGGATGGGATGGGATGGGATGGGATCCCTGGGATGGGAGGGGATCCCTGGGATGGGATGGGATGGGATGGGATGGGATGGGATCCCTGGGATGGGAGGGGATCCCTGGGATGGGATGGGATGGGATGGGATGGGATGGGATGGGATGGGATGGGATGGGATGGGATGGGATGCGATGGGATGGGATGGGATGGGGTGGGATGGGATGTGTTGGGATGGGATGGTATCCCTGGCATGGGATGGGATGGGATGGGATGGGATCCCTGGGTTGGGATGGGATCCATGGGATGGGATGGGATGGGATGGGATGGGATGGGATGGGATGGGATGGGATGGGATGGGATGGGATGAGATGGGATAGGATGGGATCCATGGGATGGGATGTGATGTGATGGGATCCCTGGGATGGGATGGGATCCCAGGGATGGGATCCCTGGGATAAGATGGGATCTCTGCGATGGGATGGGATGGGATGTTATCCCTGGGATGGGATCTCTGGGATGGGATGGGATGGGATGGGATGGGATGGGATGGGAAGGGATGGGATGGGATGGGATGGGACGGGACGGGATGGGATAGGTTGGGATGAGATGGGATCCCTGGGATGGGATGGGATGCGATCCCTGGGCTGAGATGGGTTGGGATGGATGGGATCCCTGAAATGGGATGGGATGGGATCCCGCGTATGGGATGCCTGGGATGGGATTGGGTGGGATGGGATGGGATGGGGTGGGATCCCTGGGATGGGATGGGATGGGATGGGATTGGATGGGATGGGATGGGATCCCTGGGATGGGATGGGATGGGATGGGATCCCTGGGATGGGATGGGATCCCAGGGATGGGATCCCTGGGATGGGATGGGATCTCTGCGATGGGATGGGATGTTACCCGTCGGATGGGATCTCTGGGATGGGATGGGATGGGATGAAATGGGACGGGATGGGTTGGGATGGGTTGGGATGGGATGGGATCCCTGGGATGAGATGGGATGGGGTGCCATCCCTGGGATGAGATGGGATGGTATGGGATCCCTGAGATGGGATGGGATGGGATTCCTGGGATGGGATGGGATAGGATGGGATCCCTGAGATGGGATGGGATCCCTGGGATGGGATCACTGGGATGTGATGGGATGGGATGGGATGGAATGGGATGGAATGGGATGAGATGGGATGGGATGGGATGGGATGGGATGGGATCCCTGGGATGGGATGGGATCCCTGGGATGGGATGGGATGGGATCCCTGGAATGAGATGGGATCCCTGGGATGGGGTCCCTGGGATGGGATGGGATGGGATCCCTACGATGGGATGGGATCCCTGCGATGGGGTGGGATGGGATCCCTGGGATGGGATCCCTGGGATGGGATGGTATGGGATGGGATGGGATGGGATGAGATGGGATAGGATGGGATCCATGGGATGGGATGGGATCCCTGGGATGGGATCCCTGGGATGGGATCTCTGGAATGGGATGGGATGGGATGGGATGGGATGGGACGGGATGGGATGGGATGGGATGGGATGGGATGGGATGGGATGGGACGGGACGGGATGGGATAGGTTGGGATGAGATGGGATCCCTGGGATGGGATGGGATGGGATGGGATGGGATGGGATGGGATGGGATGGGATGGGATGGGAGGGGATGGGATGGGATAGGTTGGGATGGGATCCCTGCGATGAAATGGGATGGGATTGGATGCCTGGGATTGGATGGGATGGGATCCCTGGGGTGGGATTGGATGGGATGGGATGGGATGGGATCCATGGGATGGGATGGGATGGGATCCCTGGGATGGGATGGGATCTCTGGGATGGGGTCCCTGGGGTGGGATGGGATCCCTACGATGGGATGGGATCCCTGCGATGGGGTGGGATGGGATCCCTGGGATGGGATCCCTGGGATGGGATGGTATGGGATGGGATGGGATGGGATGGGATGAGATGGGATAGGATGGGATCCATGGGATGGGATGTGATGGGATGGGATGGGATCCCTGGGATGGGGTGGGATCCCTGGGATGGGATCCCTGGGATGGGATCTCTGGAATGGGATAGGATGGGATGGGACGGGATGGGATGGGATGGGATGGGATGGGACGGGACGGGATGGGATAGGTTGGGATGAGATGGGATCCCTGGGATGGGATGGGATGCGATCCCTGGGCTGAGATGGGTTGGGATGGATGGGATCCCTGAAATGGGATGGGATGGGATGCCGCGTATGGGATGCCTGGGATGGGATTTGGTGGGATGGGATGGGATGGGGTGGGATCCCTGGTATGGGATGGGATCCCTGGGATGGGATGGGATGGGATGGGATGGGATCCCTGCGATGAAATGGGATGCGATTGGATGACTGGGATTGGATGGGATGGCATCCCTGGGTTGGGATCCGTGGAATGTGATCCCTCGTATGGGATGGCATCCCTGGAATGGGATGGAATCTCTGGGATGGGATCCCTGGGATGGGATGGGATACCTGGGATGGGATCCCTGGGATTGATGGGATGGGATGGGATGGGATGGGATCCCTGGGATGGGAGGGGATCCCTGGGATAAGATGGGATGGGATGGGATGGGATGGGATGGGATTGGATGGGATGGGATGGGATCCCTGGGATGGGAGGGGATCCCTGGGATGGGATGGGATGGGATGGGATGGGATGGGATGGGATGAAATGGGATGGGAGGGTATCCCTGGGTTGGGATGGGATCCATGGGATGAGATGGGATGGGATGGGATGGGATCCCTGGGATGGGAGGGGATCCCTGGGATAGGATGGGATGGGATGGGATTGGATGGGATGGGATGGGATCCCTGGGATGGGATGGGATGGGATGGGATGGGGTGGGATCCCCGGGATGGCATCCCTCGGATGGGATGGGATCTCTGCGATTGGATGGGATGGGATGGGATGGGACGGGATGGGATGGGATAGGTTGGGATGGGATGGGATCCCTGAGATGGGATGGGATGGGATGGGATGGGATGTGATCCCTGGGATGGGATGGGATGGGATGGGATCAGCGGGATGGGATGGGATGGGATGGGATGGGATGGGATGGGATCCCTGGGATGGGATCCCTGGGATGGGATGCCTGGGATGGGATCCCTGGGATGGGATGGGCTGGGATCTCTGGGATAGGATGGGATCCCAGGGTTGGGATCGGATCCCTGGGATGGGATTCCTGGGATGGGATGCGATCCCTGGGATGGGATCCCTGGAATGAGATGTGATCCCTGGGATGGGATGGGATGGGATGGGATGGGACCCCTGGGATGGGATGGGATGGGATGGGATGAGATCCCTGGGATGGGATGGGATGGGATGGGATGGGATGGGATGGGATGGGATAGGTTGGGATGGGATCCCTGCGATGAAATGGGATGGGATTGGATGCCTGGGATTGGATGGGATGGGATCCCTGGGTTGGGATCCCTGGAATGTGATCCCTCGTATGGGATGGCATCCCTGGGATGGGATGGCATCCCTGGGATGGGATCCCTGGGATAAGATGGGATCTCTGCGATGGGATGCCTGGGATTGATGGGATGGGATGGGATGGGATGGGATGTGATGGGATGGGATGGGATGGGATCCCTGGGATGGGAGGGGATCCCTGGGATGGGATGGGATGGGATGGGATGGGATGGGATGGGATGGGATGGGATCCCTGGGATGGGAGGGGAACCCTGGGATGGGATGGGATGGGATGGGATGGGATGGGATGGGATGGGATGGGATGCGATGGGATGGGATGGGATGGGGTGGGATGGGATGTGTTGGGATGGGATGGTATCCCTGGCATGGGATGGGATGGGATGGGATGGGATGGGATCCCTGGGTTGGGATGGGATCCATGCGATGGGATGGGATGGGATGGGATGGGATGGGATGGGATGGGATGGGATGGGATGGGATGGGATGAGATGGGAAAGGATGGGATCCATGGGATGGGATGTGATGGGATGGGATCCCTGGGATGGGATGGGATCCCTGGGATGGGATCTCTGGGATGGGGTGGGATCCCAGGGATGGGATCCCTGGGATAAGTTGGGATCTCTGCGATGGGATGGGATGGGATGTTATCCCTGGGATGGGATCTCTGGGATGGGATGGGATGGGATGGGATGGGATGGGAAGGGATGGGATGGGATGGGATCGGACGGGACGGGATGGGATAGGTTGGGATGAGATGGGATCCCTGGGATGGGATGGGATGCGATCCCTGGGCTGAGATGGGTTGGGATGGATGGGATCCCTGAAATGGGATGGGATGGGATCCCGCGTATGGGATGCCTGGGATGGGATTGGGTGGGATGGGATGGGATGGGGTGGGATCCCTGGGATGGGATGGGATGGGATCCCTGGGATGGGATGGGATGGGATGGGATGGGATGGGATGGGATCCCTGCGATGAAATGGGATGCGATTGGATGACTGGGATTGGATGGGATGGCATCCCTGGAATGGGATGGAATCCCTGGGATGGGATCCCTGGGATGGGATGGGATACCTGGGATGGGATCCCTGGGATTGATGGGATGGGATGGGATTTGATGGGATGGGATGGGATGGGATCCCTGGGATGGGAGGGGATCCCTGCGATGGGATGGGATGGGATGTTATCCCTGGGATGGGATCTCTGGGATGGGATGGGATGGGATGGGATGGGATGGGATGGGATGGGACGGGATGGGATGGGATCCCGGGGATGGGAGGGGATCCCTGGGATGGGATGGGATGGGATGGGATGGGGTGGGATGGGATGTGTTGGGATGGGATGGTATCCCTGGGATGGGATGGGATGGGATGGGATGGGATGGGATGGGATGGGATGGGATCCCTGGGTTGGGATGGGATCCATGGGATGGGATGTGATGGGATGGGATGGGATCCCTGGGATGGGATGGGATCCCAGGGATGGGATCCCTGGGATGGGATGGGATCTCGGCGATGGGATGGGATGGGATGTTACCCGTCGGATGGGATCTCTGGGATGGGATGGGATGGGATGGGATGGGATGGGACGGGATGGGTTGGGATGGGTTGGGATGGGATGGGATCCCTGGGATGAGATGGGATGGGGTGCCATCCCTGGGATGAGATGGGATGGTATGGGATCCCTGAGATGGGATGGGATGGGATTCCTGGGATGGGATGGGATAGGATGGGATCCCTGAGATGGGATGGGATCCCTGGGATGGGATCACTGGGATGTGATGGGATGGGATGGGATGGAATGGGATGGAATGGGATGAGATGGGATGGGATGGGATGGGATGGGATGGGATCCCTGGGATGGGATGGGATCCCTGGGATGGGATGGGATGGGATCCCTGGAATGAGATGGGATCCCTGGGATGGGGTCCCTGGGATGGGATGGGATCCCTACGATGGGATGGGATCCCTGCGATGGGGTGGGATGGGATCCCTGGGATGGGATCCCTGGGATGGGATGGTATGGGATGGGATGGGATGGGATGAGATGGGATAGGATGGGATCCATGGGATGGGATGGGATCCCTGGGATGGGATCCCTGGGATGGGATCTCTGGAATGGGATGGGATGGGATGGGATGGGACGGGACGGGATGGGATGGGATGGGATGGGATGGGATGGGACGGGACGGGATGGGATAGGTTGGGATGAGATGGGATCCCTGGGATGGGATGGGATGGGATGGGATGGGATGGGATGGGATGGGATAGGTTGGGATGGGATCCCTGCGATGAAATGGGATGGGATTGGATGCCTGGGATTGGATGGGATGGGATCCCTGGGTTGGGATCCCTGGAATGTGATCCCTCGTATGGGATGGCATCCCTCGTATGGGATGGCATCCCTGGGATGGGATCCCTGGGATAAGATGGGATCTCTGCGATGGGATACCTGGGATTGATGGGATGGGATGGGATGGGATGGGATGGGATGGGATGGGATGGGATGGGATGGGATGGGATGGGATGGGATGGGATGGGATGGGATGGGATGGGATGTGATGGGATGGGATGGGATGGGATGGGATCCCTGGGATGGGAGGGGATCCCTGGGATGGGATGGGATGGGATGGGATCCCTGGGATGGGAGGGGATCCCTGGGATGGGATGGGATGGGATGGGATGGGATGGGATGCGATGGGATGGGATGGGATGCGATGGGATGGGATGGGATGGGGTGGGATGGGATGTGTTGGGATGGGATGGTATCCCTGGCATGGGATGGGATGGGATGGGATGGGATGGGATGGGATGGGATCCCTGGGTTGGGATGGGATCCATGCGATGGGATGGGATGGGATGGGATGGGATGGGATGAGATGGGAAAAGATGGGATCCATGGGATGGGATGTGATGGGATGGGATCCCTGGGATGGGATGGGATCCCTGGGATGGGATCTCTGGGATGGGGTGGGATCCCAGGGATGGGATCCCTGGGATAAGTTGGGATCTCTGCGATGGGATGGGATGGGATGTTATCCCTGGGATGGGATCTCTGGGATGGGATGGGATGGGATGGGATGGGATGGGATGGGATGGGAAGGGATGGGATGGGATGGGATGGGACGGGACGGGATGGGATAGGTTGGGATGAGATGGGATCCCTGGGATGGGATGGGATGCGATCCCTGGGCTGAGATGGGTTGGGATGGATGGGATCCCTGAAATGAGATGGGATGGGATCCCGCGTATGGGATGCCTGGGATGGGATTGGGTGGGATGGGATGGGATGGGGTGGGATCCCTGGGATGGGATGGGATGGGATCCCTGGGATGGGATGGGATGGGATGGGATGGGATGGGATGGGATGGGATGGGATCCCTGCGATGAAATGGGATGCGATTGGATGACTGGGATTGGATGGGATGGCATCCCTGGAATGGGATGGAATCCCTGGGATGGGATCCCTGGGATGGGATGGGATACCTGGGATGGGATCCCTGGGATTGATGGGATGGGATGGGATTTGATAGGATGGGATGGGATGGGATCCCTGGGATGGGAGGGGATCCCTGCGATGGGATGGGATGGGATGTTATCCCTGGGATGGGATCTCTGGGATGGGATGGGATGGGATGGGATGGGATGGGACGGGATGGGATGGGATCCCTGGGATGGGAGGGGATCCCTGGGATGGGATGGGATGGGATGGGGTGGGATGGGATGTGTTGCGATGGGATGGTATCCCTGGGATGGGATGGGATGGGATGGGATGGGATGGGATGGGATCCCTGGGTTGGGATGGGATCCATGGGATGGGATGTGATGGGATGGGATGGGATCCCTGGGATGGGATGGGATCCCAGGGATGGGATCCCTGGGATGGGATGGGATCTCGGCGATGGGATGGGATGGGATGTTACCCGTCGGATGGGATCTCTGGGATGGGATGGGATGGGATGGGATGGGATGGGATGGGACGGGATGGGTTGGGATGGGTTGGGATGGGATGGGATCCCTGGGATGAGATGGGATGGGGTGCCATCCCTGGGATGAGATGGGATGGTATGGGATCCCTGAGATGGGATGGGATGGGATTCCTGGGATGGGATGGGATAGGATGGGATCCCTGAGATGGGATGGGATCCCTGGGATGGGATCACTGGGATGTGATGGGATGGGATGGGATGGAATGGGATGGGATCCCTGGGATGGGATGGGATCCCTGGGATGGGATGGGATGGGATCCCTGGAATGAGATGGGATCCCTGGGATGGGGTCCCTGGGATGGGATGGGATCCCTACGATGGGATGGGATCCCTGCGATGGGGTGGGATGGGATCCTTGGGATGGGATCCCTGGGATGGGATGGTATGGGATGGGATGGGATGGGATGAGATGGGATAGGATGGGATCCATGGGATGGGATGTGATGGGATGGGATGGGATCCCTGGGATGGGATGGGATCCCTGGGATGGGATCCCTGGGATGGGATCTCTGGAATGGGATGGGATGGGATGGGATGGGACGGGATGGGATGGGATGGGATGGGATGGGATGGGATGGGACGGGACGGGATGGGATAGGTTGGGATGAGATGGGATCCCTGGGATGGGATGGGATGGGATGGGATCCCTGGGTTGGGATGGGATCCATGGGATGGGATGTGATGGGATGGGATGGGATCCCTGGGATGGGATGGGATCCCTGGGATGGGATCCCTGGGATGGGATCTCTGGAATGGGATGGGATGGGATGGGACGGGATGGGATGGGATGGGATGGGACGGGATGGGGTGGGATAGGTTGGGATGGGATGGGATCCCTGGGATGAGATGGGATGGGGTGCCATCCCTGGGATGAGATGGGATGGTATGGGATCCCTGAGATGGGATGGGATGGGATTCCTGGGATGGGATGGGATAGGATGGGATCCCTGAGATGGGATGGGATCCCTGGGATGGGATCACTGGGATGTGATGGGATGGGATGGGATGGAATGGGATGGAATGGGATGAGATGGGATGGGATGGGATGGGATGGGATGGGATCCCTGGGATGGGATGGGATCCCTGGGATGGGATGGGATGGGATCCCTGGAATGAGATGGGATCCCTGGGATGGGGTCCCTGGGATTGGATGGGATCCCTACGATGGGATGGGATCCCTGCGATGGGGTGGGATGGGATCCCTGGGATGGGATCCCTGGGATGGGATGGTATGGGATGGGATGGGATGGGATGGGATGAGATGGGATAGGATGGGATCCATGGGATGGGATGTGATGGGATGGGATGGGATCCCTGGGATGGGATGGGATCCCTGGGATGGGATCCCTGGGATGGGATCCCTGGGATGGGATCTCTGGAATGGGATGGGATGGGATAGGACGGGATGGGATGGGATGGGATGGGATGGGATGGGATGGGATGGGACGGGATGGGTTGGGATAGGTTGGGATGGGATGGGATCCCTGGGATGAGATGGCATGGGGTGCCATCCCTGGGATGAGATGGGATGGTATGGGATCCCTGAGATGGGATGGGATGGGATTGCTGGGATGGGATGGGATGGGATCCCTGAGATGGGATGGGATCCCTGGGATGGGATCACTGGGATGTGATGGGATGGGATGGGATGGGATGGGATCCCTGGGATGGGGTCCCTGGGATGGGATGGGATCCCTACGATGGGATGGGATCCCTGCGATGGGGTGGGATGGGATCCCTGGGATGGGATCCCTGGGATGGGATGGTATGGGATGGGATGGGATGGGATGGGATGGGATGAGATGGGATAGGATGGGATCCATGGGATGGGATGTGATGGGATGGGATGGGATCCCTGGGATGGGGTGGGATCCCTGGGATGGGATCCCTGGGATGGGATCCCTGGGATGGGATCTCTGGAATGGGATGGGATGGGATGGGATGGGACGGGATGGGATGGGATGGGATGGGATGGGACGGGACGGGATGGGATAGGTTGGGATGAGATGGGATCCCTGGGATGGGATGGGATGGGATGGGATGGGATGGGATAGGTTGGGATGGGATCCCTGCGATGAAATGCATGGGATTGGATGCCTGGGATTGGATGGGATGGGATCCCTGGGTTGGGATCCCTGGAATGTGATCCCTCGTATGGGATGGCATCCCTGGGATGGGATGGCATCCCTGGGATGGGATCCCAGGGATAAGATGGGATCTCTGCGATGGGATGGGATGGGATGTGATGGGATGGGATGGGATGGGATCCCTGGGATGGGAGGGGATCCCTGGGATGGGATGGGATGGGATGGGATGGGATGGGATCCCTGGGATGGGAGGGGATCCCTGGGATGGGATGGGATGGGATGGGATGGGATGGGATGGGATGGGATGGGATGGGATGGGATGCGATGGGATGGGATGGGATGGGGTGGGATGGGATGTGTTGGGATGGGATGGTATGCCTGGCATGGGATGGGATGGGATGGGATGGGATGGGATGGGATCGCTGGGATGGGATGGGATGGGATGGGATGGGATGGGATGGGATGGGATAGGTTGGGATGGGATCCCTGCGATGAAATGGGATGGGATTGGATGCCTGGGATTGGATGGGATGGGATCCCTGGGTTGGGATCCCTGGAATGTGATCCCTCGTATGGGATGGCATCCCTGGGATGGGATGGCATCCCTGGGATGGGATCCCTGGGATGGGATGGGATACCTGGGATGGGATACCTGGGATTGATGGGATGGGATGGGATGGGATGTGATGGGATGGGATGGGATGGGATCCCTGGGATGGGAGGGGATCCCTGGGATGGGATGGGATGGGATGGGATGGGATGGGATCCCTGGGATGGGAGGGGATCCCTGGGATGGGATGGGATGGGATGGGATGGGATGGGATGGGATGGGATGGGATGGGATGGGATGGGATGCGATGGGATGGGATGGGATGGGGTGGGATGGGATGTGTTGGGATGGGATGGTATCCCTTGCATGGGATGGGATGGGATGGGATGGGATGGGATGGGATGGGATGGGATGGGATGGGATCCCTGGGTTGGGATGGGATCCATGGGATGGGATGGGATGGGATGGGATGGGATGGGATGGGATGGGATGGGATGGGATGGGATGGGATGGGATGGGATGGGATGGGATGAGATGGGATAGGATGGGATCCATGGGATGGGATGTGATGGGATGGGATCCCTGGGATGGGATGGGATCCCTGGGATGGGATCTCTGGGATGGGATGGGATCCCAGGGATGGGATCCCTGGGATAAGATGGGATCTCTGCGATGGGATGGGATGGGATGGGATGTTATCCCTGGGATGGGATCTCTGGGATGGGATGGGATGGGATGGGATGGGATGGGAAGGGATGGGATGGGATGGGATGGGATGGGATGGGATGGGATGGGACGGGACGGGATGGGATAGGTTGGGATGAGATGGGATCCCTGGGATGGGATGGGATGCGATCCCTGGGCTGAGATGGGTTGGGATGGATGGGATCCCTGAAATGGGATGGGATGGGATCCCGCGTATGGGATGCCTGGGATGGGATTGCGTGGGATGGGATGGGATGGGGTGGGATCCCTGGGATGGGATGGGATGGGATCCCTGGGATGGGATGGGATGGGATGGGATGGGATGGGATGGGATGGGATGGGGTGGGATGGGATGTGTTGGGATGGGATGGTATCCCTGGGATGGGATGGGATGGGATGGGATGGGATGGGATGGGATGGGATGGGATCCCTGGGTTGGGATGGGATCCATGGGATGGGATGTGATGGGATGGGATGGGATCCCTGGGTTGGGATGGGATCCCTGGGATGGGATGGGATCTCTGCGATGGGATGGGATGGGATGTTACCCGTCGGATGGGATCTCTGGGATGGGATGGGATGGGATGGGATGGGATGGGATGGGACGGGATGGGATGGGATGGGTTGGGATGGGATGGGATGGGTTGGGATGGGATGGGATCCCTGGGATGAGATGGGATGGGGTGCCATCCCTGGGATGAGATGGGATGGTATGGGATCCCTGAGATGGGATGGGATGGGATTCCTGGGATGGGATGGGATAGGATGGGATCCCTGTGATGGGATGGGATCCCTGGGATGGGATCACTGGGATGTGATGGGATGGGATGGGATGGGATGGAATGGGATGGAATGGGATGAGATGGGATGGGATGGGATGGGATGGGATGGGATGGGATCCCTGGGATGGGATGGGATCCCTGGGATGGGATGGGATGGGATCCCTGGAATGAGATGGGATCCCTGGGATGGGGTCCCTGGGATGGGATGGGATCCCTACGATGGGATGGGATCCCTGCGATGGGGTGGGATGGGATCCCTGGGATGGGATCCCTGGGATGGGATGGTATGGGATGGGATGGGATGGGATGAGATGGGATAGGATGGGATCCATGGGATGGGATGGGATCCCTGGGATGGGATCCCTGGGATGGGATCTCTGGAATGGGATGGGATGGGATGGGATGGGATGGGACGGGACGGGATGGGATGGGATGGGATGGGATGGGACGGGACGGGATGGGATAGGTTGGGATGAGATGGGATCCCTGGGATGGGATGGGATGGGATGGGATGGGATGGGATAGGTTGGGATGGGATCCCTGCGATGAAATGGGATGGGATTGGATGCCTGGGATTGGATGGGATGGGATCCCTGGGTTGGGATCCCTGGAATGTGATCCCTCGTATGGGATGGCATCCCTGGGATGGGATGGCATCCCTGGGATGGGATCCCTGGGATAAGATGGGATCTCTGCGATGGGATACCTGGGATTGATGGGATGGGATGGGATGGGATGTGATGGGATGGGATGGGATGGGATGGGATCCCTGGGATGGGAGGGGATCCCTGGGATGGGATGGGATGGGATGGGATGGGATGGGATGGGATCCCTGGGATGGGAGGGGATCCCTGGGATGGGATGGGATGGGATGGGATGGGATGGGATGGGATGGGATGGGATGGGATGGGATGGGATGGGATGGGATGAGATGGGATGGGATGGGATGGGGTGGGATGGGATGTGTTGGGATGGGATGGTATCCCTGGCATGGGATGGGATGGGATGGGATGGGATGGGATCCCTGGGTTGGGATGGGATCCATGCGATGGGATGGGATGGGATGGGATGGGATGGGATGGGATGGGATGGGATGGGATGGGATGGGATGGGATGGGATGAGATGGGAAAGGATGGGATCCATGGGATGGGATGTGATGGGATGGGATCCCTGGGATGGGATGGGATCCCTGGGATGGGATCTCTGGGTTGGGTGGGATCCCAGGGATGGGATCCCTGGGATAAGTTGGGATCTCTGCGATGTGATGGGATGGGATGTTATCCCTGGGATGGGATCTCTGGGATGGGATGGGATGGGATGGGATGGGATGGGATGGGATGGGATGGGATGGGAAGGGATGGGATGGGATGGGATGGGACGGGACGGGATGGGATAGGTTGGGATGAGATGGGATCCCTGGGATGGGATGGGATGCGATCCCTGGGCTGAGATGGGTTGGGATGGATGGGATCCCTGAAATGGGATGGGATGGGATCCCGCGTATGGGATGCCTGGGATGGGATTGGGTGGGATGGGATGGGATGGGGTGGGATCCATGGGATGGGATGGGATGGGATCCCTGGGATGGGATGGGATGGGATGGGATCCCTGCGATGAAATGGGATGCGATTGGATGACTGGGATTGGATGGGATGGCATCCCTGGAATGGGATGGAATCCCTGGGATGGGATCCCTGGGATGGGATGGGATACCTGGGATGGGATCCCTGGGATTGATGGGATGGGATGGGATTTGATGGGATGGGATGGGATGGGATCCCTGGGATGGGAGGGGATCCCTGCGATGGGATGGGATGGGATGTTATCCTTGGGATGGGATCTCTGGGATGGGATGGGATGGGATGGGATGGGATGGGATGGGACGGGATGGGATGGGATCCCTGGGATGGGATGGGATCCCTGGGATGGGATCACTGGGATGTGATGGGATGGGATGGGATGGGATGGAATGGGATGGAATGGGATGAGATGGGATGGGATGGGATGGGATGGGATCCCTGGGATGGGATGGGATCCCTGGGATGGGATGGGATGGGGTCCCTGGAATGAGATGGGATCCCTGGGATGGGGTCCCTGGGATGGGATGGGATCCCTACGATGGGATGGGATCCCTGCGATGGGGTGGGATGGGATCCCTGGGATGGGATCCCTGGGATGGGATGGTATGGGATGGGATGGGATGAGATGGGATAGGATGGGATCCATGGGATGGGATGTGATGGGATGGGATGGGATCCCTGGGATGGGATGGGATCCCTGGGATGGGATCCCTGGGATGGGATCTCTGGAATGGGATGGGATGGGATGGGATGGGATGGGATGGGACGGGATGGGATGGGATGGGATGGGATGGGACGGGACGGGATGGGATAGGTTGGGATGAGATGGGATCCCTGGGATGGGATGGGATGGGATGGGATGGGATGGGATGGGATGGGATCCCTGGGTTGGGATGGGATCCATGGGATGGGATGTGATGGGATGGGATGGGATCCCAGGGATGGGATGGGATCCCTGGGATGGGATCCCTGGGATGGGATCTCTGCGATGGGATGGGATGGGATGGGATGGGATGGGACGGGATGGGATGGGATGGGATGGGATGGGATGGGATGGGATGGGATGGGATGGGACGGGATGGGTTGGGATAGGTTGGGATGGGATGGGATCCCTGGGATGAGATGGGATGGGGTGCCATCCCTGGGATGAGATGGGATGGGATGGGATCCCTGCGATGGGATGGGATGGGATGGGATTCCTGGGATGGGATCCCTGGGGTGGGATTGGATGGGATGGGATGGGATGGGATGGGATCCATGGGATGGGATGGGATCCCTGGGATGGGATGGGATCCCTGGGATGGGGTCCCTGGGATGGGATGGGATCCCTACGATGGGATGGGATCCCTGCGATGGGGTGGGATGGGATCCCTGGGATGGGATCCCTGGGATGGGATGGTATGGGATGGGATGGGATGGGATGGGATGGGATGGGATGAGATGGGATAGGATGGGATCCATGGGATGGGATGAGATGGGATAGGATGGGATCCATGGGATGGGATGGGATCCCTGGGATGGGATCCCTGGGATGGGATCTCTGGAATGGGATGGGATGGGATGGGATGGGACGGGACGGGATGGGATGGGATGGGATGGGATGGGATGGGATGGGACGGGACGGGATGGGATAGGTTGGGATGAGATGGGATCCCTGGGATGGGATGGGATGGGATGGGATGGGATGGGATGGGATAGGTTGGGATGGGATCCCTGCGATGAAATGGGATGGGATTGGATGCCTGGGATTGGATGGGATGGGATCCCTGGGTTGGGATCCCTGGAATGTGATCCCTCGTATGGGATGGCATCCCTGGGATGGGATGGCATCCCTGGGATGGGATCCCTGGGATAAGATGGGATCTCTGCGATGGGATACCTGGGATTGATGGGATGGGATGGGATGTGATGGGATGGGATGGGATGGGATGGGATCCCTGGGATGGGAGGGGATCCCTGGGATGGGATGGGATGGGATGGGATGGGATGGGATGGGATCCCTGGGATGGGAGGGGATCCCTGGGATGGGATGGGATGGGATGGGATGGGATGGGATGGGATGGGATGGGATGGGATGGGATGGGATGGGATGGGATGAGATGGGATGGGATGGGATGGGGTGGGATGGGATGTGTTGGGATGGGATGGTATCCCTGGCATGGGATGGGATGGGATGGGATGGGATGGGATCCCTGGGTTGGGATGGGATCCATGCGATGGGATGGGATGGGATGGGATGGGATGGGATGGGATGGGATGGGATGGGATGGGATGGGATGGGATGGGATGGGATGGGATGAGATGGGAAAGGATGGGATCCATGGGATGGGATGTGATGGGATGGGATCCCTGGGATGGGATGGGATCCCTGGGATGGGATCTCTGGGTTGGGTGGGATCCCAGGGATGGGATCCCTGGGATAAGTTGGGATCTCTGCGATGTGATGGGATGGGATGTTATCCCTGGGATGGGATCTCTGGGATGGGATGGGATGGGATGGGATGGGATGGGATGGGATGGGATGGGAAGGGATGGGATGGGATGGGATGGGACGGGACGGGATGGGATAGGTTGGGATGAGATGGGATCCCTGGGATGGGATGGGATGCGATCCCTGGGCTGAGATGGGTTGGGATGGATGGGATCCCTGAAATGGGATGGGATGGGATCCCGCGTATGGGATGCCTGGGATGGGATTGGGTGGGATGGGATGGGATGGGGTGGGATCCATGGGATGGGATGGGATGGGATCCCTGGGATGGGATGGGATGGGATGGGATGGGATCCCTGCGATGAAATGGGATGCGATTGGATGACTGGGATTGGATGGGATGGCATCCCTGGAATGGGATGGAATCCCTGGGATGGGATCCCTGGGATGGGATGGGATACCTGGGATGGGATCCCTGGGATTGATGGGATGGGATGGGATTTGATGGGATGGGATGGGATGGGATCCCTGGGATGGGAGGGGATCCCTGCGATGGGATGGGATGGGATGTTATCCTTGGGATGGGATCTCTGGGATGGGATGGGATGGGATGGGATGGGATGGGATGGGACGGGATGGGATGGGATCCCTGGGATGGGATGGGATCCCTGGGATGGGATCACTGGGATGTGATGGGATGGGATGGGATGGGATGGAATGGGATGGAATGGGATGAGATGGGATGGGATGGGATGGGATGGGATCCCTGGGATGGGATGGGATCCCTGGGATGGGATGGGATGGGATCCCTGGAATGAGATGGGATCCCTGGGATGGGGTCCCTGGGATGGGATGGGATCCCTACGATGGGATGGGATCCCTGCGATGGGGTGGGATGGGATCCCTGGGATGGGATCCCTGGGATGGGATGGTATGGGATGGGATGGGATGAGATGGGATAGGATGGGATCCATGGGATGGGATGTGATGGGATGGGATGGGATCCCTGGGATGGGATGGGATCCCTGGGATGGGATCCCTGGGATGGGATCTCTGGAATGGGATGGGATGGGATGGGATGGGATGGGATGGGACGGGATGGGATGGGATGGGATGGGATGGGACGGGACGGGATGGGATAGGTTGGGATGAGATGGGATCCCTGGGATGGGATGGGATGGGATGGGATGGGATCCCTGGGTTGGGATGGGATCCATGGGATGGGATGTGATGGGATGGGATGGGATCCCAGGGATGGGATGGGATCCCTGGGATGGGATCCCTGGGATGGGATCTCTGCGATGGGATGGGATGGGATGGGATGGGATGGGACGGGATGGGATGGGATGGGATGGGATGGGATGGGATGGGATGGGACGGGATGGGTTGGGATAGGTTGGGATGGGATGGGATCCCTGGGATGAGATAGGATGGGGTGCCATCCCTGGGATGAGATGGGATGGGATGGGATCCCTGCGATGGGATGGGATGGGATGGGATTCCTGGGATGGGATCCCTGGGGTGGGATTGGATGGGATGGGATGGGATGGGATGGGATCCATGGGATGGGATGGGATCCCTGGGATGGGATGGGATCCCTGGGATGGGGTCCCTGGGATGGGATGGGATCCCTGGGATGGGATCACTGGGATGTGATGGGATGGGATGGGATGGGATGGAATGGGATGGAATGGGATGAGATGGGATGGGATGGGATGGGATGGGATCCCTGGGATGGGATGGGATCCCTGGGATGGGATGGGATGGGATCCCTGGAATGAGATGGGATCCCTGGGATGGGGTCCCTGGGATGGGATGGGATCCCTACGATGGGATGGGATCCCTGCGATGGGGTGGGATGGGATCCCTGGGATGGGATCCCTGGGATGGGATGGTATGGGATGGGATGGGATGAGATGGGATAGGATGGGATCCATGGGATGGGATGTGATGGGATGGGATGGGATCCCTGGGATGGGATGGGATCCCTGGGATGGGATCCCTGGGATGGGATCTCTGGAATGGGATGGGATGGGATGGGATGGGATGGGATGGGACGGGATGGGATGGGATGGGATGGGATGGGACGGGACGGGATGGGATAGGTTGGGATGAGATGGGATCCCTGGGATGGGATGGGATGGGATGGGATGGGATGGGATCCCTGGGTTGGGATGGGATCCATGGGATGGGATGTGATGGGATGGGATGGGATCCCAGGGATGGGATGGGATCCCTGGGATGGGATCCCTGGGATGGGATCTCTGCGATGGGATGGGATGGGATGGGACGGGACGGGATGGGATGGGATGGGATGGGATGGGATGGGATGGGATGGGACGGGATGGGTTGGGATAGGTTGGGATGGGATGGGATCCCTGGGATGAGATGGGATGGGGTGCCATCCCTGGGATGAGATGGGATGGGATGGGATCCCTGCGATGGGATGGGATGGGATGGGATTCCTGGGATGGGATCCCTGGGGTGGGATTGGATGGGATGGGATGGGATGGGATGGGATCCATGGGATGGGATGGGATCCCTGGGATGGGATGGGATCCCTGGGATGGGGTCCCTGGGATGGGATGGGATCCCTACGATGGGATGGGATCCCTGCGATGGGGTGGGATGGGATCCCTGGGATGGGATCCCTGGGATGGGATGGTATGGGATGGGATGGGATGGGATGGGATGGGATGAGATGGGATAGGATGGGATCCATGGGATGGGATGGGATGGGATGGGATGGGATCCCTGGGATGAGGTGGGATCCCTGGGATGGGATCCCTGGGATGGGATCTCTGGAATGGGATGGGATGGGATGGGATGGGACGGGACGGGACGGGACGGGACAGGACGGGATGGGATGGGATGGGATGGGATGGGATGGGATGGGATGGGATGGGACGGGACGGGATGGGATAGGTTGGGATGAGATGGGATCCCTGGGATGGGATGGGATGCGATCCCTGGGCTGAGATGGGTTGGGATGGATGGGATCCCTGAAATGGGATGGGATGGGATCCAGCGTATGGGATGCCTGGGATGGGATTAGGTGGGATGGGATGGGATGGGGTGGGATCCCTGGGATGGGCTGGGATGGGATCCCTGGGATGGGATGGGATGGGATGGGATGGGATCCCTGGGATGGGAGGGGATCCCTGCGATGGGATGGGATGGGATGTTATCCCTGGGATGGGATCTCTGGGATGGGATGGGATGGGATGGGATCCCTGGGATGGGATCCCTGGGATGGGAGGGGATCCCTGCGATGGGATGGGATGGGATGGGATGGGATGGGATGGGATGGGATGGGATGGGATGGGGTGGGATGGGATGTGTTGGGATGGGATGGTATCCCTGGGATGGGATGGGATGGGATGGGATGGGATCCCTGGTTTGGGATGGGATCCATGGGATGGGATGTGATGGGATGGGATGGGATCCCTGGGATGGGATGGGATCCCAGGGATGGGATCCCTGGGATGGGATGGGATAGGATCTCTGCGATGGGATGGGATGGGATGTTACCCGTCGGATGGGATCTCTGGGATGGGATGGGATGGGATGGGATGGGATGGGATGGGATGGGACGGCATGGGTTGGGATGGGTTGGGATGGGATGGGATCCCTGGGATGAGATGGGATAGGATGGGATCCCTGAGATGGGATGGGATGGGATTCCTGGGATGGGATGGGATAGGATGGGATCCCTGAGATGGGATGGGATCCCTGGGATGGGATCACTGGGATGTGATGGGATGGGATGGGATGGAATGGGATGAGATGGGATGGGATGGGATGGGATGGGATGGGATCCCTGGGATGGGATGGGATCCCTGGGATGGGATGGGATGGGATCCCTGGAATGAGATGGGATCCCTGGGATGGGGTCCCTGGGATGGGATGGGATCCCTACGATGGGATGGGATCCCTGCGATGGGGTGGGATGGGATCCCTGGGATGGGATCCCTGGGATGGGATGGGATGGGATGGGATGGGATGGGATGAGATGGGATAGGATGGGATCCATGGGATCCATGGGATGGGATCCCTGGGATGGGATCCCTGGGATGGGATCTCTGGAATGGGATGGGATGGGATGGGATGGGATGGGATGGGACGGGATGGGATGGGATGGGATGGGATGGGATGGGACGGGACGGGATGGGATAGGTTGGGATGAGATGGGATCCCTGGGATGGGATGAGATGGGATGGGATAGGTTGGGATGGGATCCCTGCGATGAAATGGGATGGGATTGGATGCCTGGGATTGGATGGGATGGGATCCCTGGGTTGGGATCCCTGGAATGTGATCCCTCGTATGGGATGGCATCCCTGGGATGGGATGGCATCCCTGGGATGGGATCCCTGGGATAAGATGGGATCTCTGCGATGTGATACCTGGGATTGATGGGATGGGATGGGATGGGGTGTGATGGGATGGGATGGGATGGGATCCCTGGGATGGGAGGGGATCCCTGGGATGGGATGGGATGGGATGGGATGGGATGGGATGGGATGGGATGGGATGGGATCCCTGGGATGGGAGGGGATCCCTGGGATGGGATGGGATGGGATGGGATGGGATGGGATGGGATGCGATGGGATGGGATGGGGTGGGATGGGATGTGTTGGGATGGGATGGTATCCCTGGCATGGGATGGGATGGGATGGGATGGGATGGGATCCCTGGGTTGGGATGGGATCCATGCGATGGGATGGGATGGGATGGGATGGGATGGGATGGGATGGGATGGGATGGGATGGGTTGAGATGGGAAAGGATGGGATCCATGGGATGGGATGTGATGGGATGGGATCCCTGGGATGGGATGGGATCCCTGGGATGGGATCTCTGGGATGGGGTGGGATCCCAGGGATGGGATCCCTGGGATAAGTTGGGATCTCTGCGATGGGATGGGATGGGATGTTATCCCTGGGATGGGATCTCTGGGATGGGATGGGATGGGATGGGATGGGATGGGATGGGATGGGAAGGGATGGGATGGGATGGGATGGGATGGGATGGGACGGGACGGGATGGGATAGGTTGGGATGAGATGGGATCCCTGGGATGGGATGGGATGCGATCCCTGGGCTGAGATGGGTTGGGATGGATGGGATCCCTGAAATGGGATGGGATGGGATCCCGCGTATGGGATGCCTGGGATGGGATTGGGTGGGATGGGATGGGATGGGGTGGGATCCCTGGGATGGGATGGGATGGGATCCCTGGGATGGGATGGGATGGGATGGGATGGGATGGGATGGGATGGGATCCCTGCGATGAAATGGGATGCGATTGGATGACTGGGATTGGATGGGATGGCATCCCTGGTTTGGGATCCCTGGAATGTGATCCCTCGTATGGGATGGCATCCCTGGAATGGGATGGGATACCTGGGATGGGATCCCTGGGATTGATGGGATGGGATGGGATGGGATGGGATGGGATGGGATGGGATGGGATTGGATGGGATGGGATCCCTGGGATGGGATGGGATCCCTGGGATGGGATGGGATGGGATGGGATGGGATGGGATGGGATGGGATGGGATGGGATGAAATGGGATGGGATCTATGGGATGGGATGGGATGGGATGGGATGGGATCCCTGGGATGGGAGGGGATCCCTGGGATGGGATGGAATGGGATTGGATGGGATGGGATGGGATCCCTGGGATGGGATGGGATGGGATGGGATGGGATGGGATGGGATGGGATCCCCGGGATGGCATCCCTCGGATGGGATGGGATCTCTGCGATTGGATGGGATGGGATGTTATCCCTGGGATGGGATCTCTGGGATGGGATGGGATGAGATGGGACGGGATGGGATGGGATAGGTTGGGATGGGATGGGATCCCTGGGATGGGATGGGATGCGATCCCTGGGATGAGATGGGATGGGGTGCGATCCCTGGGAGGAGATGGGATGGGATGGGATCCCTGAGATGGGATGGGATGGGATGGGATGGGATGGGATGTGATCCCTGGGATGGGATGGGATGGGATGGGATGGGATGGGATCAGTGGGATGGGATGGGATGGGATGGGATGGGATGGGATGGGATCCCTGGGATGGGATGCCTGGGATGGGATCCCTGGGATGGGATGGGCTGGGATCTCTGGGATAGGATGGGATCCCAGGGTTGGGATCGGATCCCTGGGATGGGATTCCTGGGATGGGATGCGATCCCTGGGATGGGATCCCTGGAATGAGATGTGATCCCTGGGATGGGATGGGATGGGATGGGACCCCTGGGATGGGATGGGATGGGATGAGATCCCTGGGATGGGATGGGATGGGATGGGATGGGATAGGTTGGGATGGGATCCCTGCGATGAAATGGGATGGGATTGGATGCCTGGGATTGGATGGGATGGCATCCCTGGGATGGGATGGCATCCCTGGGATGGGATCCCTGGGATGGGATGGGATACCTGGGATGGGATACCTGGGATTGATGGGATGGGATGGGATGGGATGGGATGTGATGGGATGGGATGGGATCCCTGGGATGGGAGGGGATCCCTGGGATGGGATGGGATGGGATGGGATGGGATCCCTGGGATGGGAGGGGATCCCTGGGATGGGATGGGATGGGATGGGATGGGATGGGATGCGATGGGATGGGATGGGGTGGGATGGGATGTGTTGGGATGGGATGGTATCCCTGGCATGGGATGGGATGGGATGGGATGGGATGGGATGGGATGGGATCCCTGGGTTGGGATGGGATCCATGGGATGGGATGGGATGGGATGGGATGGGATGGGATGGGATGGGATGGGATGGGATGGGATGGGATGGGATGGGATGAGATGGGATAGGATGGGATCCATGGGATGGGATGTGATGGGATGGGATCCCTGGGATGGGATCTCTGGGATGGGGTGGGATCCCAGGGATGGGATCCCTGGGATAAGATGGGATCTCTGCGATGGGATGGGATGGGATGTTATCCCTGGGATGGGATCTCTGGGATGGGATGGGATGGGATGGGATGGGATGGGATGGGATGGGATGGGATGGGATGGGATGGGAAGGGATGGGATGGGATGGGATGGGATGGGACGGGACGGGATGGGATAGGTTGGGATGAGATGGGATCCCTGGGATGGGATGGGATGCGATCCCTGGGCTGAGATGGGTTGGGATGGATGGGATCCCTGAAATGGGATGGGATGGGATCCCGCGTATGGGATGCCTGGGATGGGATTGGGTGGGATGGGATGGGATTGGGTGGGATCCCTGGGATGGGATGGGATGGGATCCCTGGGATGGGATGGGATGGGATGGGATGGGATGGGATGGGATCCCTGCGATGAAATGGGATGCGATTGGATGACTGGGATTGGATGGGATGGCATCCCTGGAATGGGATGGAATCCCTGGGTTGGGATCCCTGGGATGGGATGGGATACCTGGGATGGGATCCCTGGGATTGATGGGATGGGATGGGATTTGATGGGATGGGATGGGATCCCTGGGATGGGATCCCTGGGATGGGAGGGGATCCCTGGGATGGGATGGGATGGGATGGGATGGGGTGGGATGGGATGGGATGGGATGGGACGGGATGGGATGGGATAGGTTGGGATGCGATGGGATCCCTGGGATGAGATGGGATGGGGTGCCATCCCTGGGATGAGATGGGATGGGATGGGATCCCTGAGATGGGATGGGATGGGATGGGATGTGATCCCTGGGATGGGATGGGATGGGATGGGATGGGATGGGATCCTTGAGATGGGATGGGATCCCTGGGATGGGATCACTGGGATGTGATGGGATGGGATGGGATGGAATGGGATGGGATGGGATGGGATGGGATGGGATCCCTGGGATGGGATCCCTGGGATGGGATTGGATGGGATGGGATGGGATGGGATCCCTGAGATTGGATGGGATCCCTGGGATGGGGTCCCTGGGATGGGATGGGATCCCTACGATGGGATGGGATCCCTGGGATGGGATGGTATGGGATGGGATGGGATGAGATGCGATAGGATGGGATCCCTGGGATGGGATGGGATCCCTGGGATGGGATCCCTGGGATGGGATCTCTGGAATGGGATGGGATGGGACGGGATGGGATGGGATGGGATGGGATGGGACGGGACGGGATGGGATAGAATGGGATCAGATGGGATCCCTGGGATGGGATGGGATGCGATCCCTGGGCTGAGATGGGTTGGGATGGATGGGATCCCTGAAATGGGATGGGATGGGATCCCGCGTATGGGATGCCTGGGATGGGATTGGGTGGGATGGGATGGGATGGGGTGGGATCCCTGGGATGGGATGGGATGGGATCCCTGGGATGGGATGGGATGGGATGGGATGGGATGGGATGGGATCCCTGGAATGGGATGGAATCCCTGGGATGGGATCCCTGGGATGGGATGGGATACCTGGGATGGGATCCCTGGGATTGATGGGATGGGATGGGATGGGATGGGATGGGATGGGATGGGATGGGATGGGATGGGATCCCTGGGATGGGAGGGGATCCCTGCGATGGGATGGGATGGGATGGGATCCCTGGGATGGGATCCCTGGGATGGGATCCCTGGGATGGGATCCCTGGGATGGGATGGGATGGGATGGGATGGGATGGGATGGGATGGGATGGGATCCCTGCGATGAAATGGGATGCGATTGGATGCCTGGGATTGGATGGGATGGCATCCCTGGAATGGGATGGAATCCCTGGGATGGGATCCCTGGGATGGGATGGGATACCTGGGATGGGATCCCTGGGATTGATGGGATGGGATGGGATGGGATGGGATGGGGTGGGATGGGATGGGATGGGATGGGATGGCATCCCTTGAATGGGATGGAATCCCTGGGATGGGATCCCTGGGATGGGATGGGATACCTGGGATGGGATCCCTGGGATTGATGGGATGGGATGGGATGGGATGGGATGGGATGGGATGGGATCCCTGGGATGGGAGGGGATCCCTGCGATGAGATGGGATGGGGTGCCATCCCTGGGATGAGATGGGATGGGATCCCTGAGATGGGATGGGATGGGATGGGATGTGATCCCTGGGATGGGATGGGATGGGATGGGATGGGATGGGATCCCTGAGATGGGATGGGATCCCTGGGATGGGATCACTGGGATGTGATGGGATGGGATGGGATGGGATGGGATGGGATCCCTGGGAAGGGATGGGATCCCTGGGATGGGGTCCCTGGGATGGGATGGGATCCCTATGATGGGATGGGATCCCTGCGATGGGATGGGATCCCTGGGATGGGATCCCTGGGATGGGATTGGATGGGATGGGATGGGATGGGATGGGATCCATGGGATGGGATGGGATGGGATCCCTGGGATTGGATGGGATCCCTGGGATGGGGTCCCTGGGATGGGATGGGATGGGATCCCTACGATGGGATGGGATCCCTGGGATGGTATGGGATGGGATGGGATGAGATGGGATAGGATGGGATCCATGGGATGGGATGTGATGGGATGGGATGCCTGAGATGGGATGGGATCCCTGGGATGGGATCCCTGGGATGGGATCTCTGGAATGGGATGGGATGGGACGGGATGGGATGGGATGGGATGGGATGGGATGGGATGGGACGGGTCGGGATGGGATAGGTTGGGATGGGATGGGATCCCTGGGATGGGATGGGATGCGATCCCTGGGCTGAGATGGGATGGGATGGATGGGATCCCTGAAATGGGATGGGATGGGATTCCGCGTATGGGATGCCTGGTATGGGATTGGGTGGGATGGGATGGGATGGGATGGGATGGGATGGGATGGGATGGGATGGGACGGGATGGGTTGGGATGGGATGGGATGGGATGGGATCCCTGCGATGAAATGGGATGCGATTGGATGACTGGGATTGGATGGGATGGCATCCCTGGAATGGGATGGAATCCCTGGGATGGGATCCCTGGGATGGGATGGGATACCTGGGATGGGATCCCTGGGATTGATGGGATGGGATGGGATTTGATGGGATGGGATGGGATGGGATCCCTGGGATGGGAGGGGATCCCTGCGATGGGATGGGATGGGATGTTATCCCTGGGATGGGATCTCTGGGATGGGATGGGATGGGATGGGATGGGATGGGATGGGATGGGACGGGATGGGATGGGATCCCTGGGATGGGAGGGGATCCCTGGGATGGGATGGGATGGGATGGGATGGGGTGGGATGGGATGTGTTGGGATGGGATGGTATCCCTGGGATGGGATGAGATGGGATGGGATGGGATGGGATGGGATGGGATCCCTGGGTTGGGATGGGATCCATGGGATGGGATGTGATGGGATGGGATGGGATCCCTGGGATGGGATGGGATCCCAGGGATGGGATCCCTGGGATGGGATGGGATGCGATCCCTGGGCTGAGATGGGTTGGGATGGATGGGATCCCTGAAATGGGATGGGATGGGATCCCGCGTATGGGATGCCTGGGATGGGATTGGGTGGGATGGGATGGGATTGGGTGGGATCCCTGGGATGGGATGGGATGGGATCCCTGGGATGGGATGGGATGGGATGGGATGGGATGGGATGGGATGGGATGGGATCCCTGCGATGAAATGGGATGCGATTGGATGACTGGGATTGGATGGGATGGCATCCCTGGAATGGGATGGAATCCCTGGGTTGGGATCCCTGGGATGGGATGGGATACCTGGGATGGGATCCCTGGGATTGATGGGATGGGATGGGATTTGATGGGATGGGATGGGATCCCTGGGATGGGATCCCTGGGATGGGAGGGGATCCCTGGGATGGGATGGGATGGGATGGGATGGGGTGGGATGGGATGGGATGGGATGGGACGGGATGGGATGGGATAGGTTGGGATGCGATGGGATCCCTGGGATGAGATGGGATGGGGTGCCATCCCTGGGATGAGATGGGATGGGATGGGATCCCTGAGATGGGATGGGATGGGATGGGATGTGATCCCTGGGATGGGATGGGATGGGATGGGATGGGATGGGATCCTTGAGATGGGATGGGATCCCTGGGATGGGATCACTGGGATGTGATGGGATGGGATGGGATGGAATGGGATGGGATGGGATGGGATGGGATGGGATCCCTGGGATGGGATGGGATCCCTGGGATGGGGTCCCTGGGATGGGATGGGATGGGATCCCTATGATGGGATGGGATCACTGCGATGGGATGGGATGGGATGGGATCCCTTGGATGGGATCCCTGGGATGGGATTGGATGGGATGGGATGGGATGGGATCCCTGAGATTGGATGGGATCCCTGGGATGGGGTCCCTGGGATGGGATGGGATCCCTACGATGGGATGGGATCCCTGGGATGGGATGGTATGGGATGGGATGGGATGAGATGCGATAGGATGGGATCCCTGGGATGGGATGGGATCCCTGGGATTGGATCCCTGGGATGGGATCTCTGGAATGGGATGGGATGGGACGGGATGGGATGGGATGGGATGGGATGGGATGGGATGGGATGGGACGGGACGGGATGGGATAGAATGGGATCAGATGGGATCCCTGGGATGGGATGGGATGCGATCCCTGGGCTGAGATGGGTTGGGATGGATGGGATCCCTGAAATGGGATGGAATGGGATCCCGCGTATGGGATGCCTGGGATGGGATTGGGTGGGATGGGATGGGATGGGGTGGGATCCCTGGGATGGGATGGGATGGGATCCCTGGGATGGGATGGGATGGGATGGGATGGGATGGGATCCCTGGAATGGGATGGAATCCCTGGGATGGGATCCCTGGGATGGGATGGGATACCTGGGATGGGATCCCTGGGATTGATGGGATGGGATGGGATGGGATGGGATGGGATGGGATGGGATGGGATCCCTGGGATGGGAGGGGATCCCTGCGATGGGATGGGATGGGATGGGATCCCTGGGATGGGATCCCTGGGATGGGATCCCTGGGATGGGATGGGATGGGATGGGATGGGATGGGATGGGATGGGATGGGATGGGATCCCTGCGATGAAATGGGATGCGATTGGATGCCTGGGATTGGATGGGATGGCATCCCTGGAATGGGATGGAATCCCTGGGATGGGATCCCTGGGATGGGATGGGATACCTGGGATGGGATCCCTGGGATTGATGGGATGGGATGGGATGGGATGGGATGGGGTGGGATGGGATGGGATGGGATGGGATGGCATCCCTTGAATGGGATGGAATCCCTGGGATGGGATCCCTGGGATGGGATGGAATACCTGGGATGGGATCCCTGGGATTGATGGGATGGGATGGGATGGGATGGGATGGGATGGGATGGGATCCCTGGGATGGGAGGGGATCCCTGCGATGAGATGGGATGGGGTGCCATCCCTGGGATGAGATGGGATGGGATCCCTGAGATGGGATGGGATGGGATGGGATGTGATCCCTGGGATGGGATGGGATGGGATGGGATGGGATGGGATCCCTGAGATGGGATGGGATCCCTGGGATGGGATCACTGGGATGTGATGGGATGGGATGGGATGGGATGGGATGGGATCCCTGGGAAGGGATGGGATCCCTGGGATGGGGTCCCTGGGATGGGATGGGATCCCTATGATGGGATGGGATCCCTGCGATGGGATGGGATCCCTGGGATGGGATCCCTGGGATGGGATTGGATGGGATGGGATGGGATGGGATGGGATCCATGGGATGGGATGGGATGGGATCCCTGGGATTGGAGGGGATCCCTGGGATGGGGTCCCTGGGATGGGATGGGATGGGATCCCTACGATGGGATGGGATCCCTGGGATGGTATGGGATGGGATGGGATGAGATGGGATAGGATGGGATCCATGGGATGGGATGTGATGGGATGGGATGCCTGAGATGGGATGGGATCCCTGGGATGGGATCCCTGGGATGGGATCTCTGGAATGGGATGGGATGGGACGGGATGGGATGGGATGGGATGGGATGGGATGGGATGGGACGGGTCGGGATGGGATAGGTTGGGATGGGATGGGATCCCTGGGATGGGATGGGATGCGATCCCTGGGCTGAGATGGGATGGGATGGATGGGATCCCTGAAATGGGATGGGATGGGATTCCGCGTATGGGATGCCTGGTATGGGATTGGGTGGGATGGGATGGGATGGGATGGGATGGGATGGGATGGGACGGGATGGGTTGGGATGGGATGGGATGGGATGGGATCCCTGCGATGAAATGGGATGCGATTGGATGACTGGGATTGGATGGGATGGCATCCCTGGAATGGGATGGAATCCCTGGGATGGGATCCCTGGGATGGGATGGGATACCTGGGATGGGATCCCTGGGATTGATGGGATGGGATGGGATTTGATGGGATGGGATGGGATGGGATGGGATCCCTGGGATGGGAGGGGATCCCTGCGATGGGATGGGATGGGATGTTATCCCTGGGATGGGATCTCTGGGATGGGATGGGATGGGATGGGATGGGATGGGATGGGATGGGATGGGACGGGATGGGATGGGATCCCTGGGATGGGAGGGGATCCCTGGGATGGGATGGGATGGGATGGGGTGGGATGGGATGTGTTGGGATGGGATGGTATCCCTGGGATGGGATGAGATGGGATGGGATGGGATGGGATGGGATCCCTGGGTTGGGATGGGATCCATGGGATGGGATGTGATGGGATGGGATGGGATCCCTGGGATGGGATGGGATCCCAGGGATGGGATCCCTGGGATGGGATGGGATCTCGGCGATGGGATGGGATGGGATGTTACCCGTCGGATGGGATCTCTGGGATGGGATGGGATGGGATGGGATGGGATGGGATGGGACGGGATGGGTTGGGATGGGTTGGGATGGGATGGGCTCCCTGGGATGAGATGGGATGGGGTGCCATCCCTGGGATGAGATGGGATGGGATGGGATTCCTGGGATGGGATGGGATAGGATGGGATCCCTGAGATGGGATGGGATCCCTGGGATGGGATCACTGGGATGTGATGGGATGGGATGGGATGGGATGGAATGGGATGGAATGGGATGAGATGGGATGGGATGGGATGGGATGGGATGGGATGGGATCCCTGGGATGGGATGGGATCCCTGGGATGGGATGGGATGGGATCCCTGGAATGAGATGGGATCCCTGGGATGGGGTCCCTGGGATGGGATGGGATCCCTACGATGGGATGGGATCCCTGCGATGGGGTGGGATGGGATCCCTGGGATGGGATCCCTGGGATGGGATGGTATGGGATGGGATGGGATGAGATGGGATAGGATGGGATCCATGGGATGGGATGTGATGGGATGGGATGGGATCCCTGGGATGGGATGGGATCCCTGGGATGGGATCCCTGGGATGGGATCTCTGGAATGGGATGGGATGGGATGGGATGGGACGGGATGGGATGGGATGGGATGGGATGGGATGGGACGGGACGGGATGGGATAGGTTGGGATGAGATGGGATCCCTGGGATGGGATGGGATGGGATGGGATGGGATGGGATGGGATGGGATGGGATCCCTGGGTTGGGATGGGATCCATGGGATGGGATGTGATGGGATGGGATGGGATCCCAGGGATGGGATGGGATCCCTGGGATGGGATCCCTGGGATGGGATCTCTGCGATGGGATGGGATGGGATGGGATGGGATGGGACGGGATGGGATGGGATGGGATGGGATGGGATGGGACGGGATGGGTTGGGATAGGTTGGGATGGGATGGGATCCCTGGGATGAGATGGGATGGGGTGCCATCCCTGGGATGAGATGGGATGGGATGGGATCCCTGCGATGGGATGGGATGGGATGGGATTCCTGGGATGGGATCCCTGGGGTGGGATTGGATGGGATGGGATGGGATGGGATGGGATGGGATCCATGGGATGGGATGGGATCCCTGGGATGGGATGGGATCCCTGGGATGGGGTCCCTGGGATGGGATGGGATCCCTACGATGGGATGGGATCCCTGCGATGGGGTGGGATGGGATCCCTGGGATGGGATCCCTGGGATGGGATGGTATGGGATGGGATGGGATGGGATGGGATGAGATGGGATAGGATGGGATCCATGGGATGGGATGGGATGGGATGGGATGGGATCCCTGGGATGGGGTGGGATCCCTGGGATGGGATCCCTGGGATGGGATCTCTGGAATGGGATGGGATGGGATGGGATGGGACGGGACGGGACGGGACGGGATGGGATGGGATGGGATGGGATGGGATGGGATGGGACGGGACGGGATGGGATAGGTTGGGATGAGATGGGATCCCTGGGATGGGATGGGATGCGATCCCTGGGCTGAGATGGGTTGGGATGGATGGGATCCCTGAAATGGGATGGGATGGGATCCAGCGTATGGGATGCCTGGGATGGGATTAGGTGGGATGGGATGGGATGGGGTGGGATCCCTGGGATGGGCTGGGATGGGATCCCTGGGATGGGATGGGATGGGATGGGATGGGATCCCTGGGATGGGAGGGGATCCCTGCGATGGGATGGGATGGGATGTTATCCCTGGGATGGGATCTCTGGGATGGGATGGGATGGGATGGGATGGGACGGGATGGGATGGGATCCCTGGGATGGGAGGGGATCCCTGGGATGGGATGGGATGGGATGGGATGGGATGGGATGGGATGGGATGGGATGGGATGGGGTGGGATGGGATGTGTTGGGATGGGATGGTATCCCTGGGATGGGATGGGATGGGATGGGATGGGATCCCTGGTTTGGGATGGGATCCATGGGATGGGATGTGATGGGATGGGATGGGATCCCTGGGATGGGATGGGATCCCAGGGATGGGATCCCTGGGATGGGATGGGATAGGATCTCTGCGATGGGATGGGATGGGATGTTACCCGTCGGATGGGATCTCTGGGATGGGATGGGATGGGATGGGATGGGATGGGATGGGATGGGACGGGATGGGTTGGGATGGGTTGGGATGGGATGGGATCCCTGGGATGAGATGGGATAGGATGGGATCCCTGAGATGGGATGGGATGGGATTCCTGGGATGGGATGGGATAGGATGGGATCCCTGAGATGGGATGGGATCCCTGGGATGGGATCACTGGGATGTGATGGGATGGGATGGGATGGAATGGGATGGAATGGGATGAGATGGGATGGGATGGGATGGGATGGGATCCCTGGGATGGGATGGGATCCCTGGGATGGGATGGGATGGGATCCCTGGAATGAGATGGGATCCCTGGGATGGGGTCCCTGGGATGGGATGGGATCCCTACGATGGGATGGGATCCCTGCGATGGGGTGGGATGGGATCCCTGGGATGGGATCCCTGGGATGGGATGGGATGGGATGGGATGGGATGGGATGGGATGAGATGGGATAGGATGGGATCCATGGGATGGGATGGGATCCCTGGGATGGGATCCCTGGGATGGGATCTCTGGAATGGGATGGGATGGGATGGGATGGGATGGGACGGGATGGGATGGGATGGGATGGGATGGGATGGGATGGGACGGGACGGGATGGGATAGGTTGGGATGAGATGGGATCCCTGGGATGGGATGAGATGGGATGGGATAGGTTGGGATGGGATCCCTGCGATGAAATGGGATGGGATTGGATGCCTGGGATTGGATGGGATGGGATCCCTGGGTTGGGATCCCTGGAATGTGATCCCTCGTATGGGATGGCATCCCTGGGATGGGATGGCATCCCTGGGATGGGATCCCTGGGATAAGATGGGATCTCTGCGATGTGATACCTGGGATTGATGGGATGGGATGGGATGGGGTGTGATGGGATGGGATGGGATGGGATCCCTGGGATGGGAGGGGATCCCTGGGATGGGATGGGATGGGATGGGATGGGATGGGATGGGATGGGATGGGATGGGATGGGATGGGATCCCTGGGATGGGAGGGGATCCCTGGGATGGGATGGGATGGGATGGGATGGGATGGGATGGGATGGGATGGGATGGGATGGGATGGGATGGGATGGGATGCGATGGGATGGGATGGGGTGGGATGGGATGTGTTGGGATGGGATGGTATCCCTGGCATGGGATGGGATGGGATGGGATGGGATGGGATGGGATCCCTGGGTTGGGATGGGATCCATGCGATGGGATGGGATGGGAATGGATGGGATGGGATGGGATGGGATGGGATGGGATGGGATGGGATGGGATGGGATGGGTTGAGATGGGAAAGGATGGGATCCATGGGATGGGATGTGATGGGATGGGATCCCTGGGATGGGATGGGATCCCAGGGATGGGATCCCTGGGATAAGTTGGGATCTCTGCGATGGGATGGGATGGGATGTTATCCCTGGGATGGGATCTCTGGGATGGGATGGGATGGGATGGGATGGGATGGGATGGGATGGGATGGGAAGGGATGGGATGGGATGGGATGGGACGGGACGGGATGGGATAGGTTGGGATGAGATGGGATCCCTGGGATGGGATGGGATGCGATCCCTGGGCTGAGATGGGTTGGGATGGATGGGATCCCTGAAATGGGATGGGATGGGATCCCGCGTATGGGATGCCTGGGATGGGATTGGGTGGGATGGGATGGGATGGGGTGGGATCCCTGGGATGGGATGGGATGGGATCCCTGGGATGGGATGGGATGGGATGGGATGGGATGGGATGGGATCCCTGCGATGAAATGGGATGCGATTGGATGACTGGGATTGGATGGGATGGCATCCCTGGTTTGGGATCCCTGGAATGTGATCCCTCGTATGGGATGGCATCCCTGGAATGGGATGGGATACCTGGGATGGGATCCCTGGGATTGATGGGATGGGATGGGATGGGATGGGATGGGATGGGATGGGATGGGATGGGATGGGATGGGATGGGATTGGATGGGATGGGATCCCTGGGATGGGATGGGATCCCTGGGATGGGATGGGATGGGATGGGATGGGATGGGATGGGATGGGATGGGATGGGATGAAATGGGATGGGAGGGTATCCCTGGGTTGGGATGGGATCTATGGGATGGGATGGGATGGGATGGGATCCCTGGGATGGGAGGGGATCCCTGGGATGGGATGGGATGGGATTGGATGGGATGGGATGGGATCCCTGGGATGGGATGGGATGGGATGGGATGGGATGGGATGGGATGGGATGGGATCCCCGGGATGGCATCCCTCGGATGGGATGGGATCTCTGCGATTGGATGGGATGGGATGTTATCCCTGGGATGGGATCTCTGGGATGGGATGGGATGAGATGGGACGGGATGGGATGGGATAGGTTGGGATGGGATGGGATCCCTGGGATGGGATGGGATGCGATCCCTGGGATGAGATAGGATGGGGTGCGATCCCTGGGAGGAGATGGGATGGGATGGGATCCCTGAGATGGGATGGGATGGGATGGGATGGGATGGGATGGGATGGGATGGGATGGGATGTGATCCCTGGGATGGGATGGGATGGGATGGGATGGGATGGGATCAGTGGGATGGGATGGGATGGGATGGGATCCCTGGGATGGGATGCCTGGGATGGGATCCCTGGGATGGGATGGGCTGGGATCTCTGGGATAGGATGGGATCCCAGGGTTGGGATCGGATCCCTGGGATGGGATTCCTGGGATGGGATGCGATCCCTGGGATGGGATCCCTGGAATGAGATGTGATCCCTGGGATGGGATGGGATGGGATGGGACCCCTGGGATGGGATGGGATGGGATGAGATCCCTGGGATGGGATGGGATGGGATGGGACGGGACGGGATGGGATAGGTTGGGATGAGATGGGATCCCTGGGATGGGATGGGATGCGATCCCTGGGCTGAGATGGGTTGGGATGGATGGGATCCCTGAAATGGGATGGGATGGGATCCCGCGTATGGGATGCCTGGGATGGGATTGGGTGGGATGGGATGGGATGGGGTGGGATCCCTGGGATGGGATGGGATGGGATCCCTGGGATGGGATGGGATGGGATGGGATGGGATGGGATGGGATGGGATGGGATGGGATGGGATGGGATCCCTGCGATGAAATGGGATGCGATTGGATGACTGGGATTGGATGGGATGGCATCCCTGGTTTGGGATCCCTGGAATGTGATCCCTCGTATGGGATGGCATCCCTGGAATGGGATGGGATACCTGGGATGGGATCCCTGGGATTGATGGGATGGGATGGGATGGGATGGGATGGGATGGGATGGGATGGGATGGGATGGGATGGGATGGGATGGGATTGGATGGGATGGGATCCCTGGGATGGGATGGGATCCCTGGGATGGGATGGGATGGGATGGGATGGGATGGGATGGGATGGGATGAAATGGGATGGGAGGGTATCCCTGGGTTGGGATGGGATCTATGGGATGGGATGGGATGGGATGGGATCCCTGGGATGGGAGGGGATCCCTGGGATGGGATGGGATGGGATTGGATGGGATGGGATGGGATCCCTGGGATGGGATGGGATGGGATGGGATGGGATGGGATGGGATCCCCGGGATGGCATCCCTCGGATGGGATGGGATCTCTGCGATTGGATGGGATGGGATGTTATCCCTGGGATGGGATCTCTGGGATGGGATGGGATGAGATGGGACGGGATGGGATGGGATAGGTTGGGATGGGATGGGATCCCTGGGATGGGATGGGATGCGATCCCTGGGATGAGATAGGATGGGGTGCGATCCCTGGGAGGAGATGGGATGGGATGGGATCCCTGAGATGGGATGGGATGGGATGGGATGGGATGGGATGGGATGGGATGGGATGTGATCCCTGGGATGGGATGGGATGGGATGGGATGGGATGGGATCAGTGGGATGGGATGGGATGGGATGGGATCCCTGGGATGGGATGCCTGGGATGGGATCCCTGGGATGGGATGGGCTGGGATCTCTGGGATAGGATGGGATCCCAGGGTTGGGATCGGATCCCTGGGATGGGATTCCTGGGATGGGATGCGATCCCTGGGATGGGATCCCTGGAATGAGATGTGATCCCTGGGATGGGATGGGATGGGATGGGACCCCTGGGATGGGATGGGATGGGATGAGATCCCTGGGATGGGATGGGATGGGATGGGATGGGATTGGTTGGGATGGGATCCCTGCGATGAAATGGGATGGGATTGGATGCCTGGGATTGGATGGGATGGCATCCCTGGGATGGGATGGCATCCCTGGGATGGGATCCCTGGGATGGGATGGGATACCTGGGATGGGATACCTGGGATTGATGGGATGGGATGGGATGGGATGGGATGTGATGGGATGGGATGGGATCCCTGGGATGGGAGGGGATCCCTGGGATGGGATGGGATGGGATGGGATGGGATCCCTGGGATGGGAGGGGATCCCTGGGATGGGATGGGATGGGATGGGATGGGATGGGATGGGATGGGATGGGGTGGGATGGGATGTGTTGGGATGGGATGGTATCCCTGGCATGGGATGGGATGGGATGGGATGGGATGGGATGGGATCCCTGGGTTGGGATGGGATCCATGGGATGGGATGGGATGGGATGGGATGGGATGGGATGGGATGGGATGGGATGGGATGGGATGGGATGAGATGGGATAGGATGGGATCCATGGGATGGGATGTGATGGGATGGGATCCCTGGGATGGGATCTCTGGGATGGGGTGGGATCCCAGGGATGGGATCCCTGGGATAAGATGGGATCTCTGCGATGGGATGGGATGGGATGTTATCCCTGGGATGGGATCTCTGGGATGGGATGGGATGGGATGGGATGGGATGGGATGGGATGGGATGGGATGGGAAGGGATGGGATGGGATGGGATGGGATGGGACGGGACGGGATGGGATAGGTTGGGATGAGATGGGATCCCTGGGATGGGATGGGATGCCATCCCTGGGCTGAGATGGGTTGGGATGGATGGGATCCCTGAAATGGGATGGGATGGGATCCCGCGTATGGGATGCCTGGGATGGGATTGGGTCGGATGGGATGGGATTGGGTGGGATCCCTGGGATGGGATGGGATGGGATCCCTGGGATGGGATGGGATGGGATGGGATGGGATGGGATGGGATCCCTGCGATGAAATGGGATGCGATTGGATGACTGGGATTGGATGGGATGGCATCCCTGGAATGGGATGGAATCCCTGGGTTGGGATCCCTGGGATGGGATGGGATACCTGGGATGGGATCCCTGGGATTGATGGGATGGGATGGGATTTGATGGGATGGGATGGGATCCCTGGGATGGGATCCCTGGGATGGGAGGGGATCCCTGGGATGGGATGGGATGGGATGGGATGGGATGGGATGGGATGGGGTGGGATGGGATGGGATGGGATGGGACGGGATGGGATGGGATAGGTTGGGATGCGATGGGATCCCTGGGATGAGATGGGATGGGGTGCCATCCCTGGGATGAGATGGGATGGGATGGGATCCCTGAGATGGGATGGGATGGGATGGGATGTGATCCCTGGGATGGGATGGGATGGGATGGGATGGGATGGGATGGGATCCTTGAGATGGGATGGGATCCCTGGGATGGGATCACTGGGATGTGATGGGATGGGATGGGATGGAATGGGATGGGATGGGATGGGATGGGATGGGATCCCTGGGATGGGATGGGATCCCTGGGATGGGGTCCCTGGGATGGGATGGGATGGGATCCCTATGATGGGATGGGATCACTGCGATGGGATGGGATGGGATGGGATCCCTGGGATGGGATCCCTGGGATGGGATTGGATGGGATGGGATGGGATGGGATCCCTGAGATTGGATGGGATCCCTGGGATGGGGTCCCTGGGATGGGATGGGATCCCTACGATGGGATGGGATCCCTGGGATGGGATGGTATGGGATGGGATGGGATGAGATGCGATAGGATGGGATCCCTGGGATGGGATGGGATCCCTGGGATGGGATCCCTGGGATGGGATCTCTGGAATGGGATGGGATGGGATGGGACGGGATGGGATGGGATGGGATGGGATGGGATGGGACGGGACGGGATGGGATAGAATGGGATCAGATGGGATCCCTGGGATGGGATGGGATGCGATCCCTGGGCTGAGATGGGTTGGGATGGATGGGATCCCTGAAATGGGATGGGATGGGATCCCGCGTATGGGATGCCTGGGATGGGATTGGGTGGGATGGGATGGGATGGGGTGGGATCCCTGGGATGGGATGGGATGGGATCCCTGGGATGGGATGGGATGGGATGGGATGGGATGGGATGGGATCCCTGGAATGGGATGGAATCCCTGGGATGGGATCCCTGGGATGGGATGGGATACCTGGGATGGGATCCCTGGGATTGATGGGATGGGATGGGATGGGATGGGATGGGATGGGATGGGATCCCTGGGATGGGAGGGGATCCCTGCGATGGGATGGGATGGGATGGGATCCCTGGGATGGGATCCCTGGGATGGGATCCCTGGGATGGGATCCCTGGGATGGGATGGGATGGGATGGGATGGGATGGGATGGGATGGGATGGGATGGGATGGGATCCCTGCGATGAAATGGGATGCGATTGGATGCCTGGGATTGGATGGGATGGCATCCCTGGAATGGGATGGAATCCCTGGGATGGGATCCCTGGGATGGGATGGGATACCTGGGATGGGATCCCTGGGATTGATGGGATGGGATGGGATGGGATGGGGTGGGATGGGATGGGATGGGATGGCATCCCTTGAATGGGATGGAATCCCTGGGATGGGATCCCTGGGATGGGATGGGATACCTGGGATGGGATCCCTGGGATTGATGGGATGGGATGGGATGGGATGGGATGGGATGGGATGGGATGGGATGGGATGGGATCCCTGGGATGGGAGGGGATCCCTGCGATGAGATGGGATGGGGTGCCATCCCTGGGATGAGATGGGATGGGATCCCTGAGATGGGATGGGATGGGATGGGATGTGATCCCTGGGATGGGATGGGATGGGATGGGATGGGATGGGATCCCTGAGATGGGATGGGATCCCTGGGATGGGATCACTGGGATGTGATGGGATGGGATGGGATGGGATGGGATGGGATCCCTGGGAAGGGATGGGATCCCTGGGATGGGGTCCCTGGGATGGGATGGGATCCCTATGATGGGATGGGATCCCTGCGATGGGATGGGATCCCTGGGATGGGATCCCTGGGATGGGATTGGATGGGATGGGATGGGATGGGATGGGATCCATGGGATGGGATGGGATGGGATCCCTGGGATTGGATGGGATCCCTGGGATGGGGTCCCTGGGATGGGATGGGATGGGATCCCTACGATGGGATGGGATCCCTGGGATGGTATGGGATGGGATGGGATGAGATGGGATAGGATGGGATCCATGGGATGGGATGTGATGGGATGGGATGCCTGAGATGGGAAGGGATCCCTGGGATGGGATCCCTGGGATGGGATCTCTGGAATGGGATGGGATGGGACGGGATGGGATGGGATGGGATGGGATGGGATGGGATGGGATGGGATGGGATGGGACGGGTCGGGATGGGATAGGTTGGGATGGGATGGGATCCCTGGGATGGGATGGGATGCGATCCCTGGGCTGAGATGGGATGGGATGGATGGGATCCCTGAAATGGGATGGGATGGGATTCCGCGTATGGGATGCCTGGTATGGGATTGGGTGGGATGGGATGGGGTGGGATCCCTGGGATGGGAGGGGATCCCTGGGATAAGATGGGATGGGATGGGATGGGATGGGATGGGATTGGATTGGATGGGATGGGATCCCTGGGATGGGAGGGGATCCCTGGGATGGGATGGGATGGGATGGGATGGGATCCCTGGGTTGGGATGGGATCCATGGGATGGGATGGGATGGGATGGGATGGGATCCCTGGGATGGGAGGGGAACCCTGGGATAGGATGGAATGGGATTGGATTGGATGGGATGGGATCCCTGGGATGGGAGGGGATCCCTGGGATGGGATGGGATGGGATGGGATGGGATGGGATCCCTGGGTTGGGATGGGATCCATGGGATGGGATGGGATGGGATGGGATGGGATCCCTGAGATGGGATGGGATGGGATGGGATGGGATGTGATCCCTGGGATGGGATGGGATGGGATGGGATGGGATCCCTCGGAAGGGATGGGATCCCTGGGATGGGATCACTGGGATGTGATGGGATGGGATGGAATGGGATGGGATGGGATGGGATGGGATGGGATGGGATGGGATCCCTACGATGGGATGGGATCCCTGCGATGGGATGGGATGGGATGGGATCCCTGGGATGGGATCCCTGCGATGGGATGGGATTCCTGGGATGGGAATGGATGGGATGGGGTGGGATGGGATGGGATGGGATGGGATGGGATCCCTACGATGGGATGGGATCCCTGCGATGGGATGGGATGGGATGTTATCCCTGGGATGGGATCTCTGGGATGGGATCTCTGGGATGGGATGGGATGGGATGGGATGGGACGGGATGGGATGGGATAGGTTGGGATGGGATGGGATCCCTGGGATGGGATGGGATGCGATCCCTGGGATGAGATGGGATGGGTGGGATCCCTGAGATGGGATGGGATGGGATGGGATGGGATGGGATGGGATGGGATGGGATGTCATCCCTGGGATGGGATGGGATGGGATGGGATGGGTTCAGTGGGATGGGATGGGATGGGATGGGATCCCTGGGATGGGATGCCTGGGATGGGATCCCTGGGATGGGATGGGCTGGGATCTCTGGGATAGGATGGGATCTCAGTGTTGGGATCGGATCCCTGGGATGGGATTCCTGGGATGGGATGCTATCCCTGGGATGGGATCCCTGGAATGAGATGTGATCCCTGGGATGGGATGGGATGGGATGGGATGGGACCCCTGGGAAGGGGTGGGATGGGATGGGATGGGATGGGATTGGATAGGATGGGATCCCTGGGTTGGGATCCCTGGAATGTGATCCCGCGTATGGGATGGCATCCCTGGTATGGGATGGCATCCCTGGGATGGGATCCCTGGGATGGGATGGGATACCTGGGATGGGATACCTGGGATTGATGGGATGGGATGGGATGGGATGGGATGGGATGGGATGGGATGGGATGGGATGGGATGGGATGGGATGGGATGGGATGGGATCCCTGGGATGGGAGGGGATCCCTGGGATGGGATGGGATGGGATGGGATGGGATGGGATGGGATGGGATGGGATGGGATGGGATGGGATGGGATGGGATTGGATGGGATGGGATGGGATGGGATGGGATCCCTGGGATGGGAGGGGATCCCTGGAATGGGATGGGATGTGATGGTATGGGATGGGATGGGATGGGATGCGATGGGATGGGATGGGATGGGGTGGGATGGGATGTGTTGGGATGGGATGGTATCCCTGGCATGGGATGGGATGGGATGGGATGGGATGGGATCCCTGGGTTGTGATGGGATCCATGGGATGGGATGGGATGGGATCCCTGGGTTGGGATGGGATGGGATGGGATGGGATGGTATGGGATGGGATGGGATCCCTACGATGGTATGGGATCCCTGCGACGGCATGGGATGGGATGGGATCCCTTGGATGGAATTCCTGGGATGGGAATGGATGGGATGGGATGGGATGGGATGGGATGGGGTGGGATCCCTGGGATGGGATGGGAAGGGATGGGATGGGATCGGATGGGATCCCTGGGATGGGATTAGATCCCTGGGATGGGATCCCTCGGAAGGGATGGGGTCCCGGGGATGGGATGGGATCCCTTGGATGGGATGGGATTCCTGGAAGTGGATGGGATGGGATCCCCGGGTTGGGAATGGATGGGATGGGATGGGTTGGGATGGGATGGGATGGGATGGGATCCCTATGATGGGATGGGATCCCTGCGATGGGATGGGATGGGATGGGATCCCTGGGTTGGGATCCCTGGGATGGAATTGGATGGGATGGGATGGGATGGGATGGGATGGGATGGGATGGGGTGGGATCCCTGGGATGGGGTCCCTGGGATGGGATGGGATGGGATCCCTACGATGGGATGGGATCCCTGGGATGGGATGGTATGGGATGGGATGGGATGAGATGGGATAGGATGGGATCCCTGGGATGGGATGGGATCCCTGGGATGGGATCCCTGGGATGGAATCTCTGGAATGGGATGGGATGGGACGGGATGGGATGGGCTGGGATGGGATGGGACGGGAGGGGATGGGATAGGTTGGGATGGGATGGGATGGGATCCCTGGGATGGGATGGGATGCGATCCCTGGGCTGAGATGGGATGGGATGGGATGGGATCCCTGGGATGGGAGGGGATCCCTGGGATAAGATGGGATGGGATGGGATGGGATGGGATGGGATGGGATGGGATGGGATCCCTGGGATGGGAGGGGATCCCTGGGATGGGATGGGATGGGATGGGATGGGATGTGTTGGGATGGGAGGGTATCCCTGGGATGGGATGGGATGGGATGGGATCCCTGGGTTGGGATGGGATCCATGGGGTGGGATGGGATGGGATGGGATGGGATGGGATCCCTGGGATGGGAGGGGATCCCTGGGATGGGATGGGATGGGATGGGATGGGATTGGATGGGATGGGATGGGATCCCTGGGATGGGAGGGGATCCCTGGGATGGGATGGCATGGGATGGGATGGGATGGGATGGGATGGGATGGGATCCCTGGGTTGGGATGGGATCCATGGGATGGGATGGGATGGGATGGGATGGGATGGGATGGGATGGGATGGGATGGGATGGGATGGGATGGGATGAGATGGGATGAGATAGGATGGGATCCATGGGATGGGATGTGATGGGATGGGATGGGATCCCTGGGATGGGATGGGATCCCTGGGATGGGATCTCTGGGATGGGATGGGATGGGATGGGATGGGATGGGATGGGATCCCTGGGAAGGGATGGGATCCCTGGGATGGGGTCCCTGGGATGGGATGGGATCCCTATGATGGGATGGGATCCCTGCGATGGGATGGGATCCCTGGGATGGGATCCCTGGGATGGGATTGGATGGGATGGGATGGGATGGGATGGGATCCATGGGATGGGATGGGATGGGATCCCTGGGATTGGATGGGATCCCTGGGATGGGGTCCCTGGGATGGGATGGGATGGGATCCCTACGATGGGATGGGATCCCTGGGATGGTATGGGATGGGATGGGATGAGATGGGATAGGATGGGATCCATGGGATGGGATGTGATGGGATGGGATGCCTGAGATGGGATGGGATCCCTGGGATGGGATCCCTGGGATGGGATCTCTGGAATGGGATGGGATGGGACGGGATGGGATGGGATGGGATGGGATGGGATGGGATGGGATGGGATGGGACGGGTCGGGATGGGATAGGTTGGGATGGGATGGGATCCCTGGGATGGGATGGGATGCGATCCCTGGGCTGAGATGGGATGGGATGGATGGGATCCCTGAAATGGGATGGGATGGGATTCCGCGTATGGGATGCCTGGTATGGGATTGGGTGGGATGGGATGGGGTGGGATCCCTGGGATGGGAGGGGATCCCTGGGATAAGATGGGATGGGATGGGATGGGATGGGATGGGATTGGATTGGATGGGATGGGATCCCTGGGATGGGAGGGGATCCCTGGGATGGGATGGGATGGGATGGGATGGGATCCCTGGGTTGGGATGGGATCCATGGGATGGGATGGGATGGGATGGGATGGGATCCCTGGGATGGGAGGGGAACCCTGGGATAGGATGGAATGGGATTGGATTGGATGGGATGGGATCCCTGGGATGGGAGGGGATCCCTGGGATGGGATGGGATGGGATGGGATGGGATGGGATGGGATGGGATCCCTGGGTTGGGATGGGATCCATGGGATGGGATGGGATGGGATGGGATGGGATCCCTGAGATGGGATGGGATGGGATGGGATGGGATGGGATGTGATCCCTGGGATGGGATGGGATGGGATGGGATCCCTCGGAAGGGATGGGATCCCTGGGATGGGATCACTGGGATGTGATGGGATGGGATGGAATGGGATGGGATGGGATGGGATGGGATGGGATGGGATCCCTACGATGGGATGGGATCCCTGCGATGGGATGGGATGGGATGGGATCCCTGGGATGGGATCCCTGCGATGGGATGGGATTCCTGGGATGGGAATGGATGGGATGGGGTGGGATGGGATGGAATGGGATGGGATGGGATCCCTACGATGGGATGGGATCCCTGCGATGGGATGGGATGGGATGTTATCCCTGGGATGGGATCTCTGGGATGGGATCTCTGGGATGGGATGGGATGGGATGGGACGGGATGGGATGGGATAGGTTGGGATGGGATGGGATCCCTGGGATGGGATGGGATGCGATCCCTGGGATGAGATGGGATGGGTGGGATCCCTGAGATGGGATGGGATGGGATGGGATGGGATGGGATGGGATGGGATGTCATCCCTGGGATGGGATGGGATGGGATGGGATGGGTTCAGTGGGATGGGATGGGATGGGATGGGATCCCTGGGATGGGATGCCTGGGATGGGATCCCTGGGATGGGATGGGCTGGGATCTCTGGGATAGGATGGGATCTCAGTGTTGGGATCGGATCCCTGGGATGGGATTCCTGGGATGGGATGCTATCCCTGGGATGGGATCCCTGGAATGAGATGTGATCCCTGGGATGGGATGGGATGGGATGGGATGGGACCCCTGGGAAGGGGTGGGATGGGATGGGATGGGATTGGATAGGATGGGATCCCTGGGTTGGGATCCCTGGAATGTGATCCCGCGTATGGGATGGCATCCCTGGTATGGGATGGCATCCCTGGGATGGGATCCCTGGGATGGGATGGGATACCTGGGATGGGATACCTGGGATTGATGGGATGGGATGGGATGGGATGGGATGGGATGGGATGGGATGGGATGGGATGGGATGGGATGGGATGGGATGGGATGGGATGGGATGGGATGGGATCCCTGGGATGGGAGGGGATCCCTGGGATGGGATGGGATGGGATGGGATGGGATGGGATGGGATGGGATGGGATGGGATGGGATGGGATGGGATTGGATGGGATGGGATGGGATGGGATGGGATCCCTGGGATGGGAGGGGATCCCTGGAATGGGATGGGATGTGATGGTATGGGATGGGATGGGATGGGATGCGATGGGATGGGATGGGATGGGGTGGGATGGGATGTGTTGGGATGGGATGGTATCCCTGGCATGGGATGGGATGGGATGGGATGGGATGGGATCCCTGGGTTGTGATGGGATCCATGGGATGGGATGGGATGGGATGGGATCCCTGGGTTGGGATGGGATGGGATGGGATGGGATGGTATGGGATGGGATGGGATCCCTACGATGGTATGGGGTCCCTGCGACGGCATGGGATGGGATGGGATCCCTTGGATGGAATTCCTGGGATGGGAATGGATGGGATGGGATGGGATGGGATGGGATGGGGTGGGATCCCTGGGATGGGATGGGAAGGGATGGGATGGGATCGGATGGGATCCCTGGGATGGGATTAGATCCCTGGGAAGGGATCCCTCGGAAGGGATGGGGTCCCGGGGATGGGATGGGATCCCTTGGATGGGATGGGATTCCTGGAAGTGGATGGGATGGGATCCCCGGGTTGGGAATGGATGGGATGGGATGGGTTGGGATGGGATGGGATGGGATGGGATCCCTATGATGGGATGGGATCCCTGCGATGGGATGGGATGGGATGGGATCCCTGGGTTGGGATCCCTGGGATGGAATTGGATGGGATGGGATGGGATGGGATGGGATGGGGTGGGATCCCTGGGATGGGGTCCCTGGGATGGGATGGGATGGGATCCCTACGATGGGATGGGATCCCTGGGATGGGATGGTATGGGATGGGATGGGATGAGATGGGATAGGATGGGATCCCTGGGATGGGATGGGATCCCTGGGATGGGATCCCTGGGATGGAATCTCTGGAATGGGATGGGATGGGACGGGATGGGATGGGCTGGGATGGGATGGGACGGGAGGGGATGGGATAGGTTGGGATGGGATGGGATGGGATCCCTGGGATGGGATGGGATGCGATCCCTGGGCTGAGATGGGATGGGATGGGATGGGATCCCTGGGATGGGAGGGGATCCCTGGGATAAGATGGGATGGGATGGGATGGGATGGGATGGGATGGGATGGGATGGGATCCCTGGGATGGGAGGGGATCCCTGGGATGGGATGGGATGGGATGGGATGGGATGTGTTGGGATGGGAGGGTATCCCTGGGATGGGATGGGATGGGATGGGATCCCTGGGTTGGGATGGGATCCATGGGGTGGGATGGGATGGGATGGGATGGGATGGGATCCCTGGGATGGGAGGGGATCCCTGGGATGGGATGGGATGGGATGGGATGGGATGGGATTGGATGGGATGGGATGGGATCCCTGGGATGGGAGGGGATCCCTGGGATGGGATGGCATGGGATGGGATGGGATGGGATGGGATGGGATGGGATGGGATCCCTGGGTTGGGATGGGATCCATGGGATGGGATGGGATGGGATGGGATGGGATGGGATGGGATGGGATGGGATGGGATGGGATGGGATGGGATGAGATGGGATGAGATAGGATGGGATCCATGGGATGGGATGTGATGGGATGGGATGGGATCCCTGGGATGGGATGGGATCCTTTGGATGGGATCTCTGGGATGGGATGGGATCCCAGGGATGGGATCCCTGGGATAAGATGGGATCTCTGAGATGGGATGGGATGGGATGTTATCCCTGGGATGGGAACTCTGGGATGGGATGGGATGGGATGGGATGGGATGGGATGGGATGGGACGGGATGGGATGGGATCCCTGGGATGGGAGGGGATCCCTGGGATGGGATGGGATGGGATGGGATGGGATGGGATGGGATGGGATGGGATGGGGTGGGATGGGGTGGGATGGGATGTGTTGGGATGGGATGGTATCCCTGGGATGGGATGGGATGGGATGGGATGGGATGGGATGGGATGGGATGGGATCCCTGGGTTGGGATGGGATCCATGGGATGGGATGTGATGGAATGGGATGGGATCCCTGGGATGGGATGGGATCCCAGGGATGGGATCCCTGGGATGGGATGGGATCTCTGCGATGGGATGGGATGGGATGGGATGGGATGGGATGGGATGGGATGGGATGGGACGGGATGGGTTGGGATAGGTTGGGATGGGATGGGATCCCTGGGATGAGATGGGAAGGGGTGCCATCCCTGGGATGAGATGGGATGGTATGGGATCCCTGAGATGGGATGGGATGGAATGGGATGGGATTCCTGGCATGGGATGGGATGGGATGGGATCCCTGAGATGGGATGGGATCCCTGGGATGGGATCACTGGGATGTGATGGGATGGGATGGGATGGAATGGGATCCCTGGGATGGGATGGGATCCCTGGGATGGGGTCCCTGGGATGGGATGGAATGGGATCCCTACGATCGGATGGGATCCCTGCGATGGGATGGGATGGGATGGGATCCCTGGGATGGGATCCCTGGTGTGGGATTGAATGGGATGGGATGGGATGGGATGGGATCCATGGGATGGGATGGGATGGGATCCCTGGGATGGGATGGGATCCCTGGGATGGGGTCCCTGGGATGGGATGGGATGGGATCCCTACAATGGGATGGGATCCCTGCGATGGGGTGGGATGGGATCCCTGGGATGGGATCCCTGGGATGGGATGGGATGGTATGGGATGGTATGGGATGGTATGGGATGAGATGGGATAGGATGGGATAGGATGGGATCCATGGGATGGGATGTGATGGGATGGGATGGGATCCCTGGGATGGGATGGGATCCCTCGGATGGGATCCCTGGGATGGGATCTCTGGAATGGGATGGGATGGGACGGGATGGGATGGGATGGGATGGGATGGGATGGGACGGGACGGGATGGGATAGGATGGGATCAGATGGGATCCCTGGGATGGGATGGGATGCGATCCCTGGGCTGAGATGGGTTGGGATGGAAGGGATCCCTGAAATGGGATGGGATGGGATCCCGCGTATGGGATGCCTGGGATGGGATTGGGTGGGATGGGATGGGATGGGGTGGGATCCCTGGGATGGGATGGGATGGGATCCCTGGGATGGGATGGGATGGGATGGGATGGGATCCCTGGAATGGGATGGAATCCCTGGGATGGGATCCCTGGGATGGGATGGGATGCCTGGGATGGGATCCCTGGGATTGATGGGATGGGATGGGATGGGATGGGATGGGATGGGATGGGATGGGATGGGATGGGATGGGATGGGATGGGATCCCTGGGATGGGAGGGGATCCCTGCGATGGGATGGGATGGGATGGGATCCCTGGGATGGGATCCCTGGGATGGGATCCCTGGGATGGGATCCCTGGGATGGGATGGGATGGGATGGGATGGGATCCCTGCGATGAAATGGGATGCGATTGGATGCCTGGGATTGGATGGGATGGCATCCCTGGAATGGGATGGAATCCCTGGGATGGGATCCCTGGGATGGGATGGGATACCTGGGATGGGATCCCTGGGATTGATGGGATGGGATGGGATGGGATGGGATGGGATGGGATGGGATGGGATGGGATGGGATGGGATGGGATGGGATGGCATCCCTTGAATGGGATGGAATCCCTGGGATGGGATCCCTGGAATGGGATGGGATACCTGGGATGGGATCCCTGGGATTGATGGGATGGGATGGGATGGGATGGGATGGGATGGGATGGGATGGGATGGGATGGGATGGGATCCCTGGAATGGGAGGGGATCCCTGCGATGAGATGGGATGGGGTGCCATCCCTGGGATGAGATGGGATGGGATCCCTGAGATGGGATGGGATGGGATGGGATGGGATCCCTGGGATGGGATCACTGGGATGTGATGGGATGGGATGGAATGGGATGGGATGGGATGGGATGGGATGGGATCCCTGGGAAGGGATGGGATCCCTGGGATGGGGTCCCTGGGATGGGATGGGATCCCTATGATGGGATGGGATCCCTGCGATGGGATGGGATGGGATGGGATCCCTGGGATGGGATCCCTGGGATGGGATTGGATGGGATGGGATGGGATGGGATCCATGGGATGGGATGGGATGGGATCCCTGGGATTGGATGGGATCCCTGGGATGGGGTCCCTGGGATGGGATGGGATGGGATCCCTACGATGGGATGGGATCCCTGGGATGGTATGGGATGGGATGGGATGAGATGGGATAGGATGGGATCCATGGCATGGGATGTGATGGGATGGGATGCCTGAGATGGGATGGGATCCCTGGGATGGGATCCCTGGGATGGGATCTCTGGAATGGGATGGGATGGGACGGGATGGGATGGGATGGGATGGGATGGGATGGGACGGGTCGGGATGGGATAGGTTGGGATGGGATGGGATCCCTGGGATGGGATGGGATGCGATCCCTGGGCTGAGATGGGATGGGATGGATGGGATCCCTGAAATGGGATGGGATGGGATTCCGCGTATGGGATGCCTGGTATGGGATTGGGTGGGATGGGATGGGGTGGGATCCCTGGGATGGGAGGGGATCCCTGGGATAAGATGGGATGGGATGGGATGGGATGGGATGGGATGGGATTGGATTGGATGGGATGGGATCCCTGGGATGGGAGGGGATCCCTGGGATGGGATGGGATGGGATGGGATGGGATGGGATGGGATGGGATCCCTGGGTTGGGATGGGATCCATGGGATGGGATGGGATGGGATGGGATGGGATGGGATCCCTGGGATGGGAGGGGAACCCTGGGATAGGATGGGATGGGATGGGATTGGATGGGATGGGATGGGATCCCTGGGATGGGAGGGGATCCCTGGGATGGGATGGGATGGGATGGGATGGGATGGGATGGGGTGGGATGGGATGTGTTGGGATGGGAGGGTATCCCAAGGATGGGATGGGATGGGATGGGATGGGATCCCTGGGTTGGGATGGGATCCATGGGATGGGATGGGATGGGATGGGATGGGATGGGATGGGATGGGATGGGATGGGATGGGATGGGATGGGATGAGATGGGATAGGATGGGATCCATTGGATGGGATGTGATGGGATGGGATCCCTGGGATGGGATGGGAACCCTGGGATGGGATCCCTGGGATGGGATGGGATCCCCGGGATGGCATCCCTCGGATGGGATGGGATCTCTGCGATTGGATGGGATGGGATGTTATCCCTGGGACGGGATCTCTGGGATGGGATGGGATGGGATGGGATGGGATGGGAGGGGACGGGATGGGATGGAATCGGTTGGGATGGGATGGGATCCCTGGGATGGGATGGGATGCGATCCCTGGGATGAGATGGGATGGGGTGCGATCCCTGGGAGGAGATGGGATGGGATGGGATCCCTGAGATGGGATGGGATGGGATGGGATGGGATGTGATCCCTGGGATGGGATGGGATGGGATGGGATGGGATCCCTCGGAAGGGATGGGATCCCTGGGATGGGATCACTGGGATGTGATGGGATGGGATGGAATGGGATGGGATGGGATGGGATGGGATGGGATGGGATGGGATGGGATGGGATGGGATGGGATCCCTACGATGGGATGGGATCCCTGCGATGGGATGGGATGGGATGGGATCCCTGGGATGGGATCCCTGGGATGGGATGGGATTCCTGGGATGGGAATGGATGGGATGGGGTGGGATGGGATGGGATGGGATGGGATGGGATGGGATGGGATCCCTACGATGGGATGGGATCCCTGCGATGGGATGGGATGGGATGTTATCCCTGGGATGGGATCTCTGGGATGGGATGGGATGGGACGGGATGGGATGGGATAGGTTGGGATGGGATGGGATCCCTGGGATGGGATGCGATCCCTGGGATGAGATGGGATGGGATGGGATCCCTGGGGTGGGATGGGATGGGATCCCTGAGATGGGATGTTATCCCTGGGATGGGATCCCTGGGTTGGGATGGGATCCCCGGGATGGCATCCCTCGGATGGGATGGGATCTCTGCGATGGGATGGGATGGGATGTTATCTCTGGGATGGGATCTCTGGGATGGGATGGGATGGGATGGGATGGGATGGGACGGGATGGGATGGGATAGGTTGGGATGGGATGGGATCCCTGGGATGGGATGGGATGCGATCCCTGGGATGAGATGGGATGGGATGGGATCCCTGAGATGGGATGGGATGGGATGGGATGGGATGGGATGGGATGGGATGTCATCCCTGGGATGGGATGGGATGGGATGGGATGGGATGGGATGGGATGGGATGGGATGGGATCAGTGGGATGGGATGGGATGGGATGGGATGGGATGGGATCCCTGGGATGGGATGCCTGGGATGGGATCCCTGGGATGGGATGGGCTGGGATCTCTGGGATAGGATGGGATCTCAGGGTTGGGATCGGATCCCTGGGATGGGATTCCTGGGATGGGATGCTATCCCTGGGATGGGATCCCTGGAATGAGATGTGATCCCTGGGATGGGATGGGATGGGACCCCTGGGAAGGGGTGGGATGGGATGGGATGGGATTGGATAGGATGGGATCCCTGGGTTGGGATCCCTGGAATGTGATCCCTCGTATGGGATGGCATCCCTGGGATGGGATGGCATCCCTGGGATGGGATCCCTGGGATGGGATGGGATACCTGGGATGGGATACCTGGGATTGATGGGATGGGATGGGATGGGATGGGATGGGATGGGATGGGATCCCTGGGATGGGAGGGGATCCCTGGGATGGGATGGGATGGGATGGGATGGGATGGGATGGGATGGGATGGGATGGGATGGGATGGGATCCCTGGGATGGGAGGGGATCCCTGGAATGGGATGGGATGGGATGGGATGGGATGGGATGGGATGGGATGGGATGGGATTGGATTGGATGGGATGGGATCCCTGGGATGGGAGGGGATCCCTGGGATGGGATGGGATGGGATGGGATGGGATCCCTGGGTTGGGATGGGATCCATGGGATGGGATGGGATGGGATGGGATGGGATCCCTGGGATGGGAGGGGAACCCTGGGATAGGATGGAATGGGATTGGATTGGATGGGATGGGATCCCTGGGATGGGAGGGGATCCCTGGGATGGGATGGGATGGGATGGGATGGGATGGGATGGGATGGGATCCCTGGGTTGGGATGGGATCCATGGGATGGGATGGGATGGGATGGGATGGGATCCCTGAGATGGGATGGGATGGGATGGGATGGGATGGGATGTGATCCCTGGGATGGGATGGGATGGGATGGGATCCCTCGGAAGGGATGGGATCCCTGGGATGGGATCACTGGGATGTGATGGGATGGGATGGAATGGGATGGGATGGGATGGGATGGGATGGGATGGGATCCCTACGATGGGATGGGATCCCTGCGATGGGATGGGATGGGATGGGATCCCTGGGATGGGATCCCTGCGATGGGATGGGATTCCTGGGATGGGAATGGATGGGATGGGGTGGGATGGGATGGAATGGGATGGGATGGGATCCCTACGATGGGATGGGATCCCTGCGATGGGATGGGATGGGATGTTATCCCTGGGATGGGATCTCTGGGATGGGATCTCTGGGATGGGATGGGATGGGATGGGACGGGATGGGATGGGATAGGTTGGGATGGGATGGGATCCCTGGGATGGGATGGGATGCGATCCCTGGGATGAGATGGGATGGGTGGGATCCCTGAGATGGGATGGGATGGGATGGGATGGGATGGGATGGGATGGGATGTCATCCCTGGGATGGGATGGGATGGGATGGGATGGGTTCAGTGGGATGGGATGGGATGGGATGGGATCCCTGGGATGGGATGCCTGGGATGGGATCCCTGGGATGGGATGGGCTGGGATCTCTGGGATAGGATGGGATCTCAGTGTTGGGATCGGATCCCTGGGATGGGATTCCTGGGATGGGATGCTATCCCTGGGATGGGATCCCTGGAATGAGATGTGATCCCTGGGATGGGATGGGATGGGATGGGATGGGACCCCTGGGAAGGGGTGGGATGGGATGGGATGGGATTGGATAGGATGGGATCCCTGGGTTGGGATCCCTGGAATGTGATCCCGCGTATGGGATGGCATCCCTGGTATGGGATGGCATCCCTGGGATGGGATCCCTGGGATGGGATGGGATACCTGGGATGGGATACCTGGGATTGATGGGATGGGATGGGATGGGATGGGATGGGATGGGATGGGATGGGATGGGATGGGATGGGATGGGATGGGATGGGATGGGATGGGATGGGATCCCTGGGATGGGAGGGGATCCCTGGGATGGGATGGGATGGGATGGGATGGGATGGGATGGGATGGGATGGGATGGGATGGGATGGGATGGGATTGGATGGGATGGGATGGGATGGGATGGGATCCCTGGGATGGGAGGGGATCCCTGGAATGGGATGGGATGTGATGGTATGGGATGGGATGGGATGGGATGCGATGGGATGGGATGGGATGGGGTGGGATGGGATGTGTTGGGATGGGATGGTATCCCTGGCATGGGATGGGATGGGATGGGATGGGATGGGATCCCTGGGTTGTGATGGGATCCATGGGATGGGATGGGATGGGATGGGATCCCTGGGTTGGGATGGGATGGGATGGGATGGGATGGTATGGGATGGGATGGGATCCCTACGATGGTATGGGGTCCCTGCGACGGCATGGGATGGGATGGGATCCCTTGGATGGAATTCCTGGGATGGGAATGGATGGGATGGGATGGGATGGGATGGGATGGGGTGGGATCCCTGGGATGGGATGGGAAGGGATGGGATGGGATCGGATGGGATCCCTGGGATGGGATTAGATCCCTGGGATGGGATCCCTCGGAAGGGATGGGGTCCCGGGGATGGGATGGGATCCCTTGGATGGGATGGGATTCCTGGAAGTGGATGGGATGGGATCCCCGGGTTGGGAATGGATGGGATGGGATGGGTTGGGATGGGATGGGATGGGATGGGATCCCTATGATGGGATGGGATCCCTGCGATGGGATGGGATGGGATGGGATCCCTGGGTTGGGATCCCTGGGATGGAATTGGATGGGATGGGATGGGATGGGATGGGATGGGGTGGGATCCCTGGGATGGGGTCCCTGGGATGGGATGGGATGGGATCCCTACGATGGGATGGGATCCCTGGGATGGGATGGTATGGGATGGGATGGGATGAGATGGGATAGGATGGGATCCCTGGGATGGGATGGGATCCCTGGGATGGGATCCCTGGGATGGAATCTCTGGAATGGGATGGGATGGGACGGGATGGGATGGGCTGGGATGGGATGGGACGGGAGGGGATGGGATAGGTTGGGATGGGATGGGATGGGATCCCTGGGATGGGATGGGATGCGATCCCTGGGCTGAGATGGGATGGGATGGGATGGGATCCCTGGGATGGGAGGGGATCCCTGGGATAAGATGGGATGGGATGGGATGGGATGGGATGGGATGGGATGGGATGGGATCCCTGGGATGGGAGGGGATCCCTGGGATGGGATGGGATGGGATGGGATGGGATGTGTTGGGATGGGAGGGTATCCCTGGGATGGGATGGGATGGGATGGGATCCCTGGGTTGGGATGGGATCCATGGGGTGGGATGGGATGGGATGGGATGGGATGGGATCCCTGGGATGGGAGGGGATCCCTGGGATGGGATGGGATGGGATGGGATGGGATGGGATTGGATGGGATGGGATGGGATCCCTGGGATGGGAGGGGATCCCTGGGATGGGATGGCATGGGATGGGATGGGATGGGATGGGATGGGATGGGATGGGATCCCTGGGTTGGGATGGGATCCATGGGATGGGATGGGATGGGATGGGATGGGATGGGATGGGATGGGATGGGATGGGATGGGATGGGATGGGATGAGATGGGATGAGATAGGATGGGATCCATGGGATGGGATGTGATGGGATGGGATGGGATCCCTGGGATGGGATGGGATCCTTTGGATGGGATCTCTGGGATGGGATGGGATCCCAGGGATGGGATCCCTGGGATAAGATGGGATCTCTGAGATGGGATGGGATGGGATGTTATCCCTGGGATGGGAACTCTGGGATGGGATGGGATGGGATGGGATGGGATGGGATGGGATGGGACGGGATGGGATGGGATCCCTGGGATGGGAGGGGATCCCTGGGATGGGATGGGATGGGATGGGATGGGATGGGATGGGATGGGATGGGATGGGATGGGGTGGGATGGGGTGGGATGGGATGTGTTGGGATGGGATGGTATCCCTGGGATGGGATGGGATGGGATGGGATGGGATGGGATGGGATGGGATGGGATCCCTGGGTTGGGATGGGATCCATGGGATGGGATGTGATGGAATGGGATGGGATCCCTGGGATGGGATGGGATCCCAGGGATGGGATCCCTGGGATGGGATGGGATCTCTGCGATGGGATGGGATGGGATGGGATGGGATGGGATGGGATGGGATGGGATGGGACGGGATGGGTTGGGATAGGTTGGGATGGGATGGGATCCCTGGGATGAGATGGGAAGGGGTGCCATCCCTGGGATGAGATGGGATGGTATGGGATCCCTGAGATGGGATGGGATGGAATGGGATGGGATTCCTGGCATGGGATGGGATGGGATGGGATCCCTGAGATGGGATGGGATCCCTGGGATGGGATCACTGGGATGTGATGGGATGGGATGGGATGGAATGGGATCCCTGGGATGGGATGGGATCCCTGGGATGGGGTCCCTGGGATGGGATGGAATGGGATCCCTACGATCGGATGGGATCCCTGCGATGGGATGGGATGGGATGGGATCCCTGGGATGGGATCCCTGGTGTGGGATTGAATGGGATGGGATGGGATGGGATGGGATCCATGGGATGGGATGGGATGGGATCCCTGGGATGGGATGGGATCCCTGGGATGGGGTCCCTGGGATGGGATGGGATGGGATCCCTACAATGGGATGGGATCCCTGCGATGGGGTGGGATGGGATCCCTGGGATGGGATCCCTGGGATGGGATGGGATGGTATGGGATGGTATGGGATGGTATGGGATGAGATGGGATAGGATGGGATAGGATGGGATCCATGGGATGGGATGTGATGGGATGGGATGGGATCCCTGGGATGGGATGGGATCCCTCGGATGGGATCCCTGGGATGGGATCTCTGGAATGGGATGGGATGGGACGGGATGGGATGGGATGGGATGGGATGGGATGGGACGGGACGGGATGGGATAGGATGGGATCAGATGGGATCCCTGGGATGGGATGGGATGCGATCCCTGGGCTGAGATGGGTTGGGATGGAAGGGATCCCTGAAATGGGATGGGATGGGATCCCGCGTATGGGATGCCTGGGATGGGATTGGGTGGGATGGGATGGGATGGGGTGGGATCCCTGGGATGGGATGGGATGGGATCCCTGGGATGGGATGGGATGGGATGGGATGGGATCCCTGGAATGGGATGGAATCCCTGGGATGGGATCCCTGGGATGGGATGGGATGCCTGGGATGGGATCCCTGGGATTGATGGGATGGGATGGGATGGGATGGGATGGGATGGGATGGGATGGGATGGGATGGGATGGGATGGGATGGGATCCCTGGGATGGGAGGGGATCCCTGCGATGGGATGGGATGGGATGGGATCCCTGGGATGGGATCCCTGGGATGGGATCCCTGGGATGGGATCCCTGGGATGGGATGGGATGGGATGGGATGGGATCCCTGCGATGAAATGGGATGCGATTGGATGCCTGGGATTGGATGGGATGGCATCCCTGGAATGGGATGGAATCCCTGGGATGGGATCCCTGGGATGGGATGGGATACCTGGGATGGGATCCCTGGGATTGATGGGATGGGATGGGATGGGATGGGATGGGATGGGATGGGATGGGATGGGATGGGATGGGATGGGATGGGATGGCATCCCTTGAATGGGATGGAATCCCTGGGATGGGATCCCTGGAATGGGATGGGATACCTGGGATGGGATCCCTGGGATTGATGGGATGGGATGGGATGGGATGGGATGGGATGGGATGGGATGGGATGGGATGGGATGGGATCCCTGGAATGGGAGGGGATCCCTGCGATGAGATGGGATGGGGTGCCATCCCTGGGATGAGATGGGATGGGATCCCTGAGATGGGATGGGATGGGATGGGATCCCTGGGATGGGATCACTGGGATGTGATGGGATGGGATGGAATGGGATGGGATGGGATGGGATGGGATGGGATCCCTGGGAAGGGATGGGATCCCTGGGATGGGGTCCCTGGGATGGGATGGGATCCCTATGATGGGATGGGATCCCTGCGATGGGATGGGATGGGATGGGATCCCTGGGATGGGATCCCTGGGATGGGATTGGATGGGATGGGATGGGATGGGATCCATGGGATGGGATGGGATGGGATCCCTGGGATTGGATGGGATCCCTGGGATGGGGTCCCTGGGATGGGATGGGATGGGATCCCTACGATGGGATGGGATCCCTGGGATGGTATGGGATGGGATGGGATGAGATGGGATAGGATGGGATCCATGGCATGGGATGTGATGGGATGGGATGCCTGAGATGGGATGGGATCCCTGGGATGGGATCCCTGGGATGGGATCTCTGGAATGGGATGGGATGGGACGGGATGGGATGGGATGGGATGGGATGGGATGGGACGGGTCGGGATGGGATAGGTTGGGATGGGATGGGATCCCTGGGATGGGATGGGATGCGATCCCTGGGCTGAGATGGGATGGGATGGATGGGATCCCTGAAATGGGATGGGATGGGATTCCGCGTATGGGATGCCTGGTATGGGATTGGGTGGGATGGGATGGGGTGGGATCCCTGGGATGGGAGGGGATCCCTGGGATAAGATGGGATGGGATGGGATGGGATGGGATGGGATGGGATTGGATTGGATGGGATGGGATCCCTGGGATGGGAGGGGATCCCTGGGATGGGATGGGATGGGATGGGATGGGATGGGATGGGATGGGATCCCTGGGTTGGGATGGGATCCATGGGATGGGATGGGATGGGATGGGATGGGATGGGATCCCTGGGATGGGAGGGGAACCCTGGGATAGGATGGGATGGGATGGGATTGGATGGGATGGGATGGGATCCCTGGGATGGGAGGGGATCCCTGGGATGGGATGGGATGGGATGGGATGGGATGGGATGGGGTGGGATGGGATGTGTTGGGATGGGAGGGTATCCCAAGGATGGGATGGGATGGGATGGGATGGGATCCCTGGGTTGGGATGGGATCCATGGGATGGGATGGGATGGGATGGGATGGGATGGGATGGGATGGGATGGGATGGGATGGGATGGGATGGGATGAGATGGGATAGGATGGGATCCATTGGATGGGATGTGATGGGATGGGATCCCTGGGATGGGATGGGAACCCTGGGATGGGATCCCTGGGATGGGATGGGATCCCCGGGATGGCATCCCTCGGATGGGATGGGATCTCTGCGATTGGATGGGATGGGATGTTATCCCTGGGACGGGATCTCTGGGATGGGATGGGATGGGATGGGATGGGATGGGAGGGGACGGGATGGGATGGAATCGGTTGGGATGGGATGGGATCCCTGGGATGGGATGGGATGCGATCCCTGGGATGAGATGGGATGGGGTGCGATCCCTGGGAGGAGATGGGATGGGATGGGATCCCTGAGATGGGATGGGATGGGATGGGATGGGATGTGATCCCTGGGATGGGATGGGATGGGATGGGATGGGATCCCTCGGAAGGGATGGGATCCCTGGGATGGGATCACTGGGATGTGATGGGATGGGATGGAATGGGATGGGATGGGATGGGATGGGATGGGATGGGATGGGATGGGATGGGATGGGATGGGATCCCTACGATGGGATGGGATCCCTGCGATGGGATGGGATGGGATGGGATCCCTGGGATGGGATCCCTGGGATGGGATGGGATTCCTGGGATGGGAATGGATGGGATGGGGTGGGATGGGATGGGATGGGATGGGATGGGATGGGATGGGATCCCTACGATGGGATGGGATCCCTGCGATGGGATGGGATGGGATGTTATCCCTGGGATGGGATCTCTGGGATGGGATGGGATGGGACGGGATGGGATGGGATAGGTTGGGATGGGATGGGATCCCTGGGATGGGATGCGATCCCTGGGATGAGATGGGATGGGATGGGATCCCTGGGGTGGGATGGGATGGGATCCCTGAGATGGGATGTTATCCCTGGGATGGGATCCCTGGGTTGGGATGGGATCCCCGGGATGGCATCCCTCGGATGGGATGGGATCTCTGCGATGGGATGGGATGGGATGTTATCTCTGGGATGGGATCTCTGGGATGGGATGGGATGGGATGGGATGGGATGGGACGGGATGGGATGGGATAGGTTGGGATGGGATGGGATCCCTGGGATGGGATGGGATGCGATCCCTGGGATGAGATGGGATGGGATGGGATCCCTGAGATGGGATGGGATGGGATGGGATGGGATGGGATGGGATGGGATGTCATCCCTGGGATGGGATGGGATGGGATGGGATGGGATGGGATGGGATGGGATGGGATGGGATCAGTGGGATGGGATGGGATGGGATGGGATGGGATGGGATCCCTGGGATGGGATGCCTGGGATGGGATCCCTGGGATGGGATGGGCTGGGATCTCTGGGATAGGATGGGATCTCAGGGTTGGGATCGGATCCCTGGGATGGGATTCCTGGGATGGGATGCTATCCCTGGGATGGGATCCCTGGAATGAGATGTGATCCCTGGGATGGGATGGGATGGGACCCCTGGGAAGGGGTGGGATGGGATGGGATGGGATTGGATAGGATGGGATCCCTGGGTTGGGATCCCTGGAATGTGATCCCTCGTATGGGATGGCATCCCTGGGATGGGATGGCATCCCTGGGATGGGATCCCTGGGATGGGATGGGATACCTGGGATGGGATACCTGGGATTGATGGGATGGGATGGGATGGGATGGGATGGGATGGGATGGGATCCCTGGGATGGGAGGGGATCCCTGGGATGGGATGGGATGGGATGGGATGGGATGGGATGGGATGGGATGGGATGGGATGGGATGGGATCCCTGGGATGGGAGGGGATCCCTGGAATGGGATGGGATGGGATGGGATGGGATGGGATGGGATGGGATGGGATGGGATGCGATGGGATGGGATGGGATGGGGTGGGATGGGATGTGTTGGGATGGGATGGTATCCCTGGCATGGGATGGGATGGGATGGGATGGGATGGGATCCCTGGGTTGTGATGGCATCCATGGGATGGGATGGGATGGGATGGGATGGGATGGGATGGGATGGGATGAGATGGGATAGGATGGGATCCATGGGATGGGATGTGATGGGATGGGATGGGATGGGATCCCTGGGATGGGATGGGATCCCTGGGATGGGATCTCTGGGATGGGATGGGATCCCAGGGATGGGATCCCTGGGATAAGATGGGATCTCTGCGATGGGATGGGATGGGATGTTATCCCTGGGATGGGGTCTCTGGGATGGGATGGGATGGGATGGGATGGGAAGGGATGGGATGGGATGGGATGGGATGGGATGGGATGGGATGGGATGGGATGGGATGGGATCCCTGCGATGAAATGGGATGCGATTGGATGACTGGGATTGGATGGGATGGCATCCCTGGAATGGGATGGAATCCCTGGGATGGGATCCCTGGGATGGGATGGGATACCTGGGATGGGATCCCTGGGATTGATGGGATGGGATGGGGTTTGATGGGATGGGATGGGATGGGATCCCTGGGATGGGAGGGGATCCCTGCGATGGGATGGGATGGGATGGGATCCCTGGGATGGGAGGGGATCCCTGGGATGGGATGGGATGGGATGGGATGGGATGGGATGGGATGGGATGGGACGGGATGGGATGGGATAGGTTGGGATGCGATGGGATCCCTGGGATGAGATGGGATGGGGTGCCATCCCTGGGATGAGATGGGATGGGATGGTATCCCTGAGATGGGATGGGATGGGATGGGATGGGATGGGATCCTTGAGATGGGATGGGATCCCTGGGATGGGATCACTGGGATCTGATGGGATGGGATGGGATGGAATGGGATGGAATGGGATGGGATGGGATGGGATGGGATGGGATGGGATCCCTGGGATGGGATGGGATCCCTGGGATGGGGTCCCTGGGATGGGATGGGATCCCTATGATGGGATGGGATCCCTGCGATGGGATGGGATGGGATGGGATCCCTGGGATGGGATGGGATGGGATGGCATCCCTGGGATTGGATGGGATCCCTGGGATGGGGTCCCTGGGATGGGATGGGATGGGATCCCTACGATGGGATGGGATCCCTGGGATGGGATTGGATGGGATGGGATGGGATCCATGGGATGTGATGGGATGGGATGGGAGCCCTGGGATGGGATGGGATCCCTGGGATGGGATCCCTGGGATGGGATCTCTGGAATGGGATGGGATGGGACGGGATGGGATGGGCTGGGATGGGATGGGACGGGAGGGGATGGGATAGGTTGGGATGGGATGGGATCCCTGGGATGGGATGGGATGCGATCCCTGGGCTGAGATGGGATGGGATGGGATCCCGCGTATGGGATGCCTGGGATGGGATTGGGTGGGATGGGATGGGGTGGGATGGGATCCCTGCGATGAAATGGGATGCGATTGGATGCCTGGGATTGGATGGGATAGCATCCCTGGGTTGGGATCCCTGGTATGTGATCCCTCGTATGGGATGGCATCCCTGGAATGGGATGGAATCTCTGGGATGGGATCCCTGGGATGGGATGGGATACCTGGGATGGGATCCCTGGGATTGATGGGATGGGATGGGATGGGATGGGATGGGATCCCTGGGATGGGATGGGATCCCTGGGATGGGAGGTGATCCCTGGGATGGGATGGGATGGGATTGGATGGGATGGGATGGGATGGGATCCCTGGGATGGGAGGGGATCCCTGGGATGGGATGGGATGGGATGGGATGGGATGAGATGGGTTGGGATGGGATGTGTTGGGATGGGAGGGTACCCCTGGGATGGGATGGGATGGGATGGGATCCCTGGGTTGGGATGGGATCCATGGGATGGGATGGGATGGGATGGGATGGGATGGGATGGGATGGGATGGGATGGGATGGGATGGGATGGGATCCGTGGGATGGGATCCCTGGGATGGGAGGGGATCCCTGGGATGGGATGGGATGGGATTGGATGGGATGGGATGGGATCCCAGGGATGGGAGGGGATCCCTGGGATGGGATGGGATGGGATGGGATGGGATGGGATGGGATCCCTGGGATGGGATGGGATCCATGGGATTGGATGGGATGGGATGGGATGGGATGGGATGGGATGGGATGGGATGAGATGGGATAGGATGGGATCCATGGGATGGGATGTGATGGGATGGGATGGGATCCCTGGGATGGGATGGGATCCCGGGGATGGCATCCCTCGGATGGGATGGGATCTCTGCGATTGGATGGGATGGGATGTTATCCCTGGGATGGGATCTCTGGGATGGGATGGGATGGGATGGGATGGGATGGGATCCCTGGGATGGGATGGGATGCGATCCCTGGGATGAGATGGGTTGGGGTGCGATCCCTGGGATGGGATGGGATGGGATGGGATGGGATCCCTCGGAAGGGATGGGATCCCTGGGATGGGATCACTGGGATGTGATGGGATGGGATGGAATGGGATGGGATGGGATGGGATCCCTACGATGGGATGGGATCCCTGGGATGGGATCCCTGGGATGGGATTGGATGGGATGGGATGGGATGGGATGGGGTGGGATCCCTGGGATGGGATGGGATGGGATGGGATGGGATCGGATGGGATCCCTGGGATGGGATTAGATCCCTGGGATGGGATCCCTCGGAACGGATGGGGTCCCTGGGATGGGATGGGATCCCTTGGATGGGATGGGATTCCTGGAAGTGGAGGGGATGGGATTCCTGGGATGGGAATGGATGGGATGGGATGGGATGGGATGGGATGGGATCCCTGGGATGGGATTACATCCCTGGGATGGGATCCGTCGGAAGGGATGGGGTCCCTGGGATGGGATGGGATCCCTTGGATGGGATGGGATTCCTGGAAGTGGATGGGATGGGATTCCTGGGATGGGAATGGATGGGATGGGATGGGATGGGATGGGATGGGATGGGATGGGATGGGATGGGATGGGATGGGATGGGATGGGATGGCATGGCATGGCATGGGATGGGATGGGATGGCATGGGATGGCATGGGATGGGATGGGATCCCTGGGATGGGATCCCTGTGATGGGACGGGATCCCTGGGATAGGATGGGAACCCAGGGTTGGCATCGGATCCCTGAGATGGGATCCCTGGGATGGGATGGGATCCCTGGGATGGGATGGGATCCCTGGGATGGGATGGGATGGGATGGGATGGGATCCCTGGGATGGCATCCCTGGGATGGGATGGGACCCCTTGGATAGGATGGGATCCCAGGGTTGGGATCGGATCCCTGGGCTGGGATTGCTGGGATGGGATGCGATCCCTGGGATGGGATCCCTGGAATGAGATGAGATCCCTGGGATGGGATGGGATGGCATGGGATGGCATGGGATGGCATCCCTGGGATGGGATGGGATGGGATGGGATGGAATGGGATGGGATAGGTTGGGATGGGATGGGATCCCTGGGATGGGATGGGATGCGATCCCTGGGATGAGATGGGATGGGATGGGATCCCTGGGATGGGATGGGATCCCTGGGATGGGATCCCTGGGATGGGATGGGATGGGATGGGATGGGATGGGATGGGATAGGTTGGGATGGGATGGGCTCCCTGGGATGGGATGGGATGCGATCCCTGGGATGAGATGGGATGGGATCCCTGAGATGGGATGGGATCCCTGGGATGGGATCCCTGGGATGGGATGGGATCCCCGGGATGGCATCCCTCGGATGGGATGGGATCTCTGCGATGGGATGGGATGGGATGTGATGGGATGGGATGGAATGGGATGGGATGGGATGGGATGGGATGGGATCCCTACGATGGGATGGGATCCCTGGGATTGGATGGGATCCCTTGGATGGGATGGGATTCCTGGAAGTGGATGGGATGGGAATGGATGGGATGGGATGGGATGGGATGGGATGGGATGGGATCCCTACGATGGGATGGGATCCCTGGGATGGGATTGGATGGGATGGGATGGGATGGGATGGGATGGGGTGGGATCCGTGGGATGGGATGGGATGGGATGGGATCCCTACGATGGGATGGGATCCCTGCGACGGGATGGGATGGGATGGGATCCCTGGGATGGGATTCCTGGGATGGGAATGGATGGGATGGGATGGGATGGGATGGGATGGGGTGGGATCCCTGGGATGGGATGGGATGGGATGGGAAGGGATGGGATGGGATCGGATGGGATCCCTGGGATGGGATTAGATCCCTGGGATGGGATCCCTCGGAAGGGATGGGGTCCCGGGGATGGGATGGGATCCCTTGGATGGGATGTGATTCATGGAAGTGGATGGGATGGGATCCCTGGGATGGGAATGGATGGGATGGGATGGGATGGGATGGGATGGGATGGGATTCCTACGATGGGATGGGATCCCTGCGATGGGATGCGATGGGATGGGATGGGATGGGATGGGATCCCTGGGATGGCATCCCTGGGATGGGATGGGACCCCTTGGATAGGATGGGATCCCAGGGTTGGGATCGGATCCCTGGGCTGGGATTGCTGGGATGGGATGCGATCCCTGGGATGGGATCCCTGGAATGAGATGTGATCCCTGGGATGGGATGGGATGGCATGGGATGCTATGGGATCCCTGGGATGGGATGGGATGGCATGTTATCCCTGGGATGGCATCTCTGGGATGGGATGGGATGGGATGGGATGGGATGGGATGGGATAGGTTAGGATGGGATGGGATCCCTGGGATGGGATGGGATGCGATCCCTGGGATGAGATGGGATGGGGTGCGATCCCTGGGATGAGATGGGATGGGATGGGATCCCTGAGATGGGATGGGATGGGATGGGATGGGATGGGATCCCTGGGATGGGATGGGATGGGATGGGATGGGATGGGATCCCTGGGATGGGAGGGGATCCCTGGGATGGGATGGGATGGGATGGGATTGGATGGGATGGGATAGGTTGGGATGGGATGGGCTCTCTGGGATGGGATGGGATGCGATCCCTGGGATGAGATGGGTTGGGGTGCGATCCCTGGGATGAGATGGGATGGGATGGGACCCCTGAGATGGGATGGGATGGGATGGGATCCCTCGGAAGGGATGGGATCCCTGGGATGGGATCACTGGGATGTGATGGGATGGGATGGGATGGGATCCCTACGATGGGATGGGATCCCTGCGACGGGATGGGATGGGATGGGATCCCTGGGATGGGATTGGATGGGATTGGATGGGATTGGATGGGATGGGATGGGGTGGGATCCCTGGGATGGGATGGGATGGGATGGGATGGGATGGGATGGGATCGGATGGGATCCCTGGGATGTGATTAGATCCCTGGGATGGGATCCCTCGGAAGGGATGGGGTCCCTCGGAAGGGCTGGGGTCCCTGGGATGGGATGGGATCCCTTGGATGGGATGGGATTCCTGGAAGTGGATGGGATGGGAATGGATGGGATGGGATGGGATGGGATGGGATGGGATGGGATCCCTACGATGGGATGGGATCCCTGCGATGGGATGGGATGGGATGGGATCCCTGGGTTGGGATGGGATGGGATGGGATGGTATGGGATGGGATGGGATCCCTACGATGGGATGGGATCCCTGCGACGGCATGGGATGGGATGGGATCCCTTGGATGGAATTCCTGGGATGGGAATGGATGGGATGGGATGGGATGGGATGGGATGGGGTGGGATCCCTGGGATGGGATGGGATGGGATGGGAAGGGATGGGATGGGATCGGATGGGATCCCTGGGATGGGATTAGATCCCTGGGATGGGATCCCTCGGAAGGGATGGGGTCCCGGGGATGGGATGGGATCCCTTGGATGGGATGGGATTCCTGGAAGTGGATGGGATGGGATCCCCGGGTTGGGAATGGATGGGATGGGATGGGTTGGGATGGGATGGGATGGGATGGGATGGGATCCCTATGATGGGATGGGATGGGATTCCTGGGTTGGGATCCCTGGGATGGGATGGGACCCCTTGGATAGGATGGGATCCCAGGGTTGGGATCGGATCCCTGGGCTGGGATTGCTGGGATGGGATGCGATCCCTGGGATGGGATCCCTGGAATGAGATGTGATCCCTGGGATGGGATGGGATGGCATGGGATGCTATGGGATCCCTGGGATGGGATGGGATGGGATGTTATCCCTGGGATGGGATCTCTGGGATGGGATGGGATGGGATGGGATGGGATGGGATGGGATGGGATGGGATGGGATGGGATGGGACGGGATGGGATGGGATAGGTTGGGATGGGATGGGATCCCTGGGATGGGATGGGATGCGATCCCTGGGATGAGATGGGATGGGGTGCGATCCCTGGGATGAGATGGGATGGGATGGGATCCCTGAGATGGGATGGGATGGGATGGGATGGGATGGGATCAGTGGGATGGGATGGGATGGGATGGGATGGGATGGGATGGGATGGGATGTGTTGGGATGGGAGGGTATCCCTGGGATGGGATGGGATGGGATGGGATCCCTGGGTCGGGATGGGATCCATGGGATGGGATGGGATGGGAATGGATGGGATGGGATGGGATGGGATGGGATGGGATGGCATCCCTACGATGGGATGGGATCCCTGCGATGGGATGGGATGGGATGGGATCCCTGGGTTGGGATCCCTGGGATGGGATTGGATGGGATGGGATGGGATGGGATGGGGTGGGATCCCTGGGATGGGATGGGATGGGATGGGATGGGATGGGATGGTATGGGATGGGATGGGATCCCTACGATGGGATGGGATCCCTGCGACGGCATGGGATGGGATGGGATCCCTTGGATGGAATTCCTGGGATGGGAATGGATGGGATGGGATGGGATGGGATGGGATGGGGTGGGATCCCTGGGATGGGATGGGATGGGATGGGAAGGGATGGGATGGGATCGCATGGGATCCCTGGGATGGGATTAGATCCCTGGGATGGGATCCCTCGGAAGGGATGGGGTCCCGGGGATGGGATGGGATCCCTTGGATGGGATGGGATTCCTGGAAGTGGATGGGATGGGATCCCTGGGTTGGGAATGGATGGGATGGGATGGGATGGGATGGGATGGGATGGGATGGGATGGGATCCCTATGACGGGATGGGATGCCTGCGATGGGATGGGATGGGATGGGATCCCTGGGTTGGGATGGGATCCATGGGATGGGATGGGATGGGATGGGATGGGATGGGATGGGATCCCTGGGATGGGAGGGGATCCCTGGGATGGGATGGGATGGGATTGGATGGGATGGGATAGGTTGGGATGGGATGGGCTCTCTGGGATGGGATGGGATGTGATCCCTGGGATGAGATGGGATGGGATGGGATCCCTGGGGTGGGATGGGATGGGATCCCTGAGATGGGATGGGATCCCTGGGATGGGATCCCTGGGATGGGATGGGATCCCCGGGATGGCATCCCTCGGATGGGATGGGATCTCTGCGATGGGATGGGATGGGATGTTATCCCTGGGATGGGATCTCTGGGATGGGATGGGATGGGATGGGATGGGATCGGACGGGATGGGATAGGTTGGGATGGGATGGGATCCCTGGGATGGGATGGGATGCGATCCCTGGGATGAGATGGGTTGGGGTGCGATCCCTGGGATGAGATGGGATGGGATGGGATCCCTCGGAAGGGATGGGATCCCTGGGATGGGATCACTGGGATGTGATGGGATGGGATGGAATGGGATGGGATGGGATGGGATGGGATGGGATCCCTACGATGGGATGGGATCCCTGCGACGGGATGGGATGGGATGGGATCCCTGGGATGGGATTGGATGGGATGGGATGGGGTGGGATCCCTGGGATGGGATGGGATGGGATGGGATGCGATGGGATCGGATGGGATCCCTGGGATGGGATTAGATCCCTGGGATGGGATGGGATTCCTGGAAGTGGGTGGGATGGGAATGGATGGGATGGGATGGGATGGGATGGGATGGGATGGGATCCCTACGATGGGATGGGATCCCTGCGATGGGATGGGATGGGATGGGATCCCTGGGTTGGGATCCCTGGGATGGGATTGGATGGGATGGGATGGGATGGGATGGGGTGGGATCCCTGGGATGGGATGGGATGGGATGGGATGGGATGGGATCCCTACGATGGGATGGGATCCCTGCGACGGCATGGGATGGGATGGGATCCCTTGGATGGAATTCCTGGGATGGGAATGGATGGGATGGGATGGGATGGGATGGGATGGGATGGGATGGGATGGGATGGGATGGGGTGGGATCGGATGGGATCCCTGGGATGGGATTAGATCCCTGGGATGGGATCCCTCGGAAGGGATGGGGTCCCGGGGATGGGATGGGATCCCTTGGATGGGATGGGATTCCTGGAAGTGGATGGGATGGGATCCCTGGGTTGGGAATGGATGGGATGGGATGGGTTGGGATGGGATGGGATGGGATGGGATGGGATCCCTATGATGGGATGGGATCCCTGCGATGGGATGGGATGGGATGGGATCCCTGGGTTGGGATGGGATCCATGGGATGGGATGGGATGGGATGGGATGGGATGGGATGGGATGGGATCCCTGGGATGGGAGGGGATCCCTGGGATGGGATGGGATGGGATGGGATTGGATGGGATGGGATAGGTTAGGATGGGATGGGCTCTCTGGGATGGGATGGGATGCGATCCCTGGGATGAGATGGGATGGGATGGGATTCCTGGGGTGGGATGGGATGGGATCCCTGAGATGGGATGGGATCCCTGGGATGGGATCCCTGGGATGGGATGGGATCCCCGGGATGGCATCCCTCGGATGGGATGGGATCTATGCGATGGGATGGGATGGGATGTTATCCCTGGGATGGGATCTCTGGGATGGGATGGGATGGGATGGGATGGGATGGGATGGGATGGGATGGGATCGGACGGGATGGGATAGGTTAGGATCGGATGGGATCCCTGGGATGGGATGGGATGCGATCCCTGGGATGAGATGGGTTGGGGTGCGATCCCTGGGATGAGATGGGATGGGATGGGACCCCTGAGATGGGATGGGATGGGATGGGATGGGATGGGATGGGATCCCTCGGAAGGGATGGGATCCCTGGGATGGGATCACTGGGATGTGATGGGATGGGATGGAATGAGATGGGATGGGATGGGATGGGATGGGATCCCTACGATGGGATGGGATCCCTGCGATGGGATGGGATGGGATGGGATCCCTGGGATGGGATTGGATGGGATTGGATGGGATGGGATGGGGTGGGATCCCTGGGATGGGATGGGATGGGATGGGATGGGATGGGATCGGATGGGATCCCTGGGATGGGATTAGATCCCTGGGATGGGATCCCTCGGAAGGGATGGGGTCCCTGGGATGGGATGGGATCCCTTGGATGGGATGGGATTCCTGGAAGTGGATGGGATGGGAATGGATGGGATGGGATGGGATGGGATGGGATCCCTTGGATGGAATTCCTGGAATGGGAATGGATGGGATGGGATGGGATGGGATGGGGTGGGATCCCTGGGATGGGATGGGATGGGATGGGATGGGAAGGGATGGGATGGGATCGGATGGGATCCCTGGGATGGGATTAGATCCCTGGGATGGGATCCCTCGGAAGGGATGGGGTCCCGGGGATGGGATGGGATCCCTTGGATGGGATGGGATTCCTGGAAGTGGATGGGATGGGATCCCTGGGTTGGGAATGGATGGGATGGGATGGGTTGGGATGGGATGGGATGGGATCCCTATGATGGGATGGGATCCCTGCGATGGGATGGGATGGGATGGGATCCCTGGGTTGGGATCCCTGGGATGGAATTGGATGGGATGGGATGGGATGGGGTGGGATCCCTGGGATGGGATGGGATGGGATGGGATGGGATGGGATGGGATCCCTGGGATGGGATTAGATCCCTGGGATGGGATCCCTCGGAAGGGATGGGGTCCCTGGGATGGGATGGGATCCCTTGGATGGGATGGGATTCCTGGAAGTGGATGGGATGGGATTCCTGGGATGGGAATGCATGGGATGGGATGGGATGGGATGGGATGGGATGGGATGGGATGGGATGGGATGGGATGGGATGGGATGGGATGGGATGGCATGGGATGGGATGGCATGGGATGGGATGGGATCCCTGGGATGGGATCCCTGTGATGGGGCGGGATCCCTGGGATAGGATGGGAACCCAGGGTTGGCATCGGATCCCTGGGATGGGATGGGATCCCTGGGATGGGATGGGATCCCTGGGATGGGATGGGATGGGATGGGATGGGATGGGATCCCTGGAATGAGATGTGATCCCTGGGATGGGATGGGATGGCATGGGATGCTATGGGATCCCTGGGATGGGATGGGATGGGATGTTATCCCTGGGATGGGATCTCTGGGATGTGATGGGATGGGATGGAATGGGATGGGATGGGATGGGATGGGATGGGATCCCTACGATGGGATGGGATCCCTGCGACGGGATGGGATGGGATGGGATCCCTGGGATGGGATTGGATGGGATGGGATGGGGTGGGATCCCTGGGATGGGATGGGATGGGATGGGATGCGATGGGATCGGATGGGATCCCTGGGATGGGATTAGATCCCTGGGATGGGATGGGATTCCTGGAAGTGGGTGGGATGGGAATGGATGGGATGGGATGGGATGGGATGGGATGGGATGGGATGGGATCCCTACGATGGGATGGGATCCCTGCGATGGGATGGGATGGGATGGGATCCCTGGGTTGGGATCCCTGGGATGGGATTGGATGGGATGGGATGGGATGGGATGGGGTGGGATCCCTGGGATGGGATGGGATGGGATGGGATGGGATGGGATCCCTACGATGGGATGGGATCCCTGCGACGGCATGGGATGGGATGGGATCCCTTGGATGGAATTCCTGGGATGGGAATGGATGGGATGGGATGGGATGGGATGGGATGGGATGGGATGGGATGGGATGGGGTGGGATCCCTGGGATGGGATGGGATGGGATGGGAAGGGATGGGATGGGATCGGATGGGATCCCTGGGATGGGATTAGATCCCTGGGATGGGATCCCTCGGAAGGGATGGGGTCCCGGGGATGGGATGGGATCCCTTGGATGGGATGGGATTCCTGGAAGTGGATGGGATGGGATCCCTGGGTTGGGAATGGATGGGATGGGATGGGTTGGGATGGGATGGGATGGGATGGGATGGGATGGGATCCCTATGATGGGATGGGATCCCTGCGATGGGATGGGATGGGATGGGATCCCTGGGTTGGGATGGGATCCATGGGATGGGATGGGATGGGATGGGATGGGATGGGATGGGATGGGATCCCTGGGATGGGAGGGGATCCCTGGGATGGGATGGGATGGGATGGGATTGGATGGGATGGGATAGGTTAGGATGGGATGGGCTCTCTGGGATGGGATGGGATGCGATCCCTGGGATGAGATGGGATGGGATGGGATTCCTGGGGTGGGATGGGATGGGATCCCTGAGATGGGATGGGATCCCTGGGATGGGATCCCTGGGATGGGATGGGATCCCCGGGATGGCATCCCTCGGATGGGATGGGATCTCTGCGATGGGATGGGATGGGATGTTATCCCTGGGATGGGATCTCTGGGATGGGATGGGATGGGATGGGATGGGATGGGATGGGATGGGATGGGATGGGATCGGACGGGATGGGATAGGTTAGGATCGGATGGGATCCCTGGGATGGGATGGGATGCGATCCCTGGGATGAGATGGGTTGGGGTGCGATCCCTGGGATGAGATGGGATGGGATGGGACCCCTGAGATGGGATGGGATGGGATGGGATGGGATGGGATCCCTCGGAAGGGATGGGATCCCTGGGATGGGATCACTGGGATGTGATGGGATGGGATGGAATGAGATGGGATGGGATGGGATGGGATGGGATCCCTACGATGGGATGGGATCCCTGCGATGGGATGGGATGGGATGGGATCCCTGGGATGGGATTGGATGGGATTGGATGGGATGGGATGGGGTGGGATCCCTGGGATGGGATGGGATGGGATGGGATGGGATGGGATCGGATGGGATCCCTGGGATGGGATTAGATCCCTGGGATGGGATCCCTCGGAAGGGATGGGGTCCCTGGGATGGGATGGGATCCCTTGGATGGGATGGGATTCCTGGAAGTGGATGGGATGGGAATGGATGGGATGGGATGGGATGGGATGGGATGGGATGGGATCCCTACGATGGGATGGGATCCCTGCGATGGGATGGGATGGGATGGGATCCCTGGGTTGGGATCCCTGGGATGGGATTGGATGGGATGGGATGTGATGGGATGGGATGGGGTGGGATCCCTGGGATGGGATGGGATGGGATGGTATGGGATGGGATGGGATCCCTACGACGGGATGGGATGGGATGGGATCCCTTGGATGGAATTCCTGGAATGGGAATGGATGGGATGGGATGGGATGGGATGGGGTGGGATCCCTGGGATGGGATGGGATGGGATGGGATGGGAAGGGATGGGATGGGATCGGATGGGATCCCTGGGATGGGATTAGATCCCTGGGATGGGATCCCTCGGAAGGGATGGGGTCCCGGGGATGGGATGGGATCCCTTGGATGGGATGGGATTCCTGGAAGTGGATGGGATGGGATCCCTGGGTTGGGAATGGATGGGATGGGATGGGTTGGGATGGGATGGGATGGGATCCCTATGATGGGATGGGATCCCTGCGATGGGATGGGATGGGATGGGATCCCTGGGTTGGGATCCCTGGGATGGAATTGGATGGGATGGGATGGGATGGGGTGGGATCCCTGGGATGGGATGGGATGGGATGGGATGGGATGGGATGGGATCCCTGGGATGGGATTAGATCCCTGGGATGGGATCCCTCGGAAGGGATGGGGTCCCTGGGATGGGATGGGATCCCTTGGATGGGATGGGATTCCTGGAAGTGGATGGGATGGGATTCCTGGGATGGGAATGCATGGGATGGGATGGGATGGGATGGGATGGGATGGGATGGGATGGGATGGGATGGGATGGGATGGGATGGGATGGGATGGGATGGGATGGCATGGGATGGGATGGCATGGGATGGGATGGGATCCCTGGGATGGGATCCCTGTGATGGGGCGGGATCCCTGGGATAGGATGGGAACCCAGGGTTGGCATCGGATCCCTGGGATGGGATGGGATCCCTGGGATGGGATGGGATCCCTGGGATGGGATGGGATGGGATGGGATGGGATGGGATCCCTGGGATGGCATCCCTGGGATGGGATGGGATGGGACCCCTTGGATAGGATGGGATCCCAGGGTTGGGATCGGATCCCTGGGCTGGGATTGCTGGGATGGGATGCGATCCCTGGGATGGGATCCCTGGAATGAGATGTGATCCCTGGGATGGGATGGGATGGCATGGGATGCTATGGGATCCCTGGGATGGGATGGGATGGGATGGGATGTTATCCCTGGGATGGGATCTCTGGGATGGGATGGGATGGGATGGGATGGGATGGGATGGGATGGGATGGGACGGGATGGGATGGGATAGGTTGGGATGGGATGGGATCCCTGGGATGGGATGGGATGCGATCCCTGGGATGAGATGGGTTGGGGTGCGATCCCTGGGATGAGATGGGATGGGATGGGACCCCTGAGATGGGATGGGATGGGATGGGATGGGATGGGATCCCTCGGAAGGGATGGGATCCCTCGGAAGGGATGGGGTCCCGGGGATGGGATGGGATCCCTTGGATGGGATGGGATTCCTGGAAGTGGATGGGATGGGATCCCTGGGTTGGGAATGGATGGGATGGGATGGGTTGGGATGGGATGGGATGGGATGGGATGGGATGGGATGGGATCCCTATGATGGGATGGGATCCCTGCGATGGGATGGGATGGGATGGGATCCCTGGGTTGGGATCCCTGGGATGGAATTGGATGGGATGGGATGGGATGGGATGGGGTGGGATCCCTGGGATGGGATGGGATGGGATGGGATGGGATCCCTGGGATGGGATTAGATCCCTGGGATGGGATCCCTCGGAAGGGATGGGGTCCCTGGGATGGGATGGGATCCCTTGGATGGGATGGGATTCCTGGAAGTGGATGGGATGGGATTCCTGGGATGGGAATGCATGGGATGGGATGGGATGGGATGGGATGGGATGGGATGGGATGGGATGGGATGGGATGGGATGGGATGGGATGGGATGGGATGGGATGGCATGGGATGGGATGGGATGGGATGGCATGGGATGGGATGGGATCCCTGGGATGGGATCCCTGTGATGGGGCGGGATCCCTGGGATAGGATGGGAACCCAGGGTTGGCATCGGATCCCTGGGATGGGATGGGATCCCTGGGATGGGATGGGATCCCTGGGATGGGATGGGATGGGATGGGATGGGATCCCTGGGATGGCATCCCTGGGATGGGATGGGACCCCTTGGATAGGATGGGATCCCAGGGTTGGGATCGGATCCCTGGGCTGGGATTGCTGGGATGGGATGCGATCCCTGGGATGGGATCCCTGGAATGAGATGTGATCCCTGGGATGGGATGGGATGGCATGGGATGCTATGGGATCCCTGGGATGGGATGGGATGGGATGTTATCCCTGGGATGGGATCTCTGGGATGGGATGGGATGGGATGGGATGGGATGGGATGGGATGGGATGGGACGGGATGGGATGGGATAGGTTGGGATGGGATGGGATCCCTGGGATGGGATGGGATGCGATCCCTGGGATGAGATGGGTTGGGGTGCGATCCCTGGGATGAGATGGGATGGGATGGGACCCCTGAGATGGGATGGGATGGGATGGGATGGGATGGGATGGGATCCCTCGGAAGGGATGGGATCCTTGGGATGGGATCACTGGGATGTGATGGGATGGGATGGAATGGGATGGGATGGGATGGGATGGGATGGGATGGGATGGGATGGGATGGGATCCCTACGATGGGATGGGATCCCTGCGACGGGATGGGATGGGATGGGATCCCTGGGATGGGATTGGATGGGATTGGATGGGATGGGATGGGGTGGGATCCCTGGGATGGGATGGGATGGGATGGGATGGGATGGGATGGGATGGGATCGGATGGGATCCCTGGGATGGGATTAGATCCCTGGGATGGGATCCCTCGGAAGGGATGGGGTCCCTGGGATGGGATGGGATCCCTTGGATGGGATGGGATTCCTGGAAGTGGATGGGATGGGAATGGATGGGATGGGATGGGATGGTATGGGATGGGATGGGATCCCTACGATGGGATGGGATCCCTGCGACGGCATGGGATGGGATGGGATCCCTTGGATGGAATTCCTGGAATGGGAATGGATGGGATGGGATGGGATGGGATGGGATGGGATGGGATGGGGTGGGATCCCTGGGATGGGATGGGATGGGATGGGAAGGGATCCCTGGGATGGGATCCCTGGGATGGGATTAGATCCCTGGGATGGGATCCCTCGGAAGGGATGGGGTCCTGGGGATGGGATGGGATCCCTTGGATGGGATGGGATTCCTGGAAGTGGATGGGATGGGATCCCTGGGTTGGGAATGGATGGGATGGGATGGGTTGGGATGGGATGGGATGGGATGGGATCCCTATGATGGGATGGGATCCCTGCGATGGGATGGGATGGGATGGGATCCCTGGGTTGGGATCCCTGGGATGGAATTGGATGGGATGGGATGGGATGGGATGGGGTGGGATCCCTGGGATGGGATGGGATGGGATGGGATCCCTGGGATGGGATTAGATCCCTGGGATGGGATCCCTCGGAAGGGATGGGGTCCCTGGGATGGGATGGGATCCCTTGGATGGGATGGGATTCCTGGAAGTGGATGGGATGGGATTCCTGGGATGGGAATGCATGGGATGGGATGGGATGGGATGGGATGGGATGGGATGGGATGGGATGGGATGGGATGGGATGGGATGGCATGGGATGGGATGGCATGGGATGGGATGGCATGGGATGGGATGGGATCCCTGGGATGGGATCCCTGTGATGGGGCGGGATCCCTGGGATAGGATGGGAACCCAGGGTTGGCATCGGATCCCTGGGATGGGATGGGATCCCTGGGATGGGATGGGATCCCTGGGATGGGATGGGATGGGATGGGATGGGATGGGATGGGATCCCTGGGATGGCATCCCTGGGATGGGATGGGACCCCTTGGATAGGATGGGATCCCAGGGTTGGGATCGGATCCCTGGGCTGGGATTGCTGGGATGGGATGCGATCCCTGGGATGGGATCCCTGGAATGAGATGTGATCCCTGGGATGGGATGGGATGGCATGGGATGCTATGGGATCCCTGGGATGGGATGGGATGGGATGTTATCCCTGGGATGGGATCTCTGGGATGGGATGGGATGGGATGGGATGGGATGGGATGGGATGGGATGGGATGGGACGGGATGGGATGGGATAGGTTGGGATGGGATGGGATCCCTGGGATGGGATGGGATGCGATCCCTGGGATGAGATGGGTTGGGGTGCGATCCCTGGGATGAGATGGGATGGGATGGGACCCCTGAGATGGGATGGGATGGGATGGGATGGGATGGGATGGGATCCCTCGGAAGGGATGGGATCCTTGGGATGGGATCACTGGGATGTGATGGGATGGGATGGAATGGGATGGGATGGGATGGGATGGGATGGGATGGGATGGGATGGGATGGGATCCCTACGATGGGATGGGATCCCTGCGACGGGATGGGATGGGATGGGATCCCTGGGATGGGATTGGATGGGATTGGATGGGATGGGATGGGGTGGGATCCCTGGGATGGGATGGGATGGGATGGGATGGGATGGGATGGGATGGGATCGGATGGGATCCCTGGGATGGGATTAGATCCCTGGGATGGGATCCCTCGGAAGGGATGGGGTCCCTGGGATGGGATGGGATCCCTTGGATGGGATGGGATTCCTGGAAGTGGATGGGATGGGAATGGATGGGATGGGATGGGATGGGATGGTATGGGATGGGATGGGATCCCTACGATGGGATGGGATCCCTGCGACGGCATGGGATGGGATGGGATCCCTTGGATGGAATTCCTGGAATGGGAATGGATGGGATGGGATGGGATGGGATGGGATGGGATGGGGTGGGATCCCTGGGATGGGATGGGATGGGATGGGAAGGGATGGGATGGGATCGGATGGGATCCCTGGGATGGGATTAGATCCCTGGGATGGGATCCCTCGGAAGGGATGGGGTCCCGGGGATGGGATGGGATCCCTTGGATGGGATGGGATTCCTGGAAGTGGATGGGATGGGATCCCTGGGTTGGGAATGGATGGGATGGGATGGGTTGGGATGGGATGGGATGGGATGGGATGGGATCCCTATGATGGGATGGGATCCCTGCGATGGGATGGGATGGGATGGGATCCCTGGGTTGGGATCCCTGGGATGGAATTGGATGGGATGGGATGGGATGGGATGGGGTGGGATCCCTGGGATGGGATGGGATGGGATGGGATCCCTGGGATGGGATTAGATCCCTGGGATGGGATCCCTCGGAAGGGATGGGGTCCCTGGGATGGGATGGGATCCCTTGGATGGGATGGGATTCCTGGAAGTGGATGGGATGGGATTCCTGGGATGGGAATGCATGGGATGGGATGGGATGGGATGGGATGGGATGGGATGGGATGGGATGGCATGGGATGGGATGGCATGGGATGGGATGGCATGGGATGGGATGGCATGGGATGGGATGGGATCCCTGGGATGGGATCCCTGTGATGGGGCGGGATCCCTGGGATAGGATGGGAACCCAGGGTTGGCATCGGATCCCTGGGATGGGATGGGATCCCTGGGATGGGATGGGATCCCTGGGATGGGATGGGATCCCTGGGATGGGATGGGATGGGATGGGATGGGATGGGATCCCTGGGATGGCATCCCTGGGATGGGATGGGACCCCTTGGATAGGATGGGATCCCAGGGTTGGGATCGGATCCCTGGGCTGGGATTGCTGGGATGGGATGCGATCCCTGGGATGGGATCCCTGGAATGAGATGTGATCCCTGGGATGGGATGGGATGGGATGGCATGGGATGCTATGGGATCCCTGGGATGGGATGGGATGGGATGTTATCCCTGGGATGGGATCTCTGGGATGGGATGGGATGGGATGGGATGGGATGGGATGGGACGGGATGGGATGGGATAGGTTGGGATGGGATGGGATCCCTGGGATGGGATGGGATGCGATCCCTGGGATGAGATGGGATGGGGTGCGATCCCTGGGATGAGATGGGATGGGATGGGATCCCTGAGATGGGATGGGATGGGATGGGATGGGATGGGATGGGATGGGATCCCTGGGATGGGATGGGATGGGATGGGATGGGATCAGTGGGATGGGATGGGATGGGATGGGATGGGATGGGATGGGATGGGATGGGATGTGTTGGGATGGGAGGGTATCCCTGGGATGGGATGGGATGGGATGGGATCCCTGGGTTGGGATGGGATCCATGGGATGGGATGGGATGGGAATGGATGGGATGGGATGGGATGGGATGGGATGGGATCCCTACGATGGGATGGGATCCCTGCGATGGGATGGGATGGGATGGGATCCCTGGGTTGGGATCCCTGGGATGGGATTGGATGGGATGGGATGGGATGGGGTGGGATCCCTGGGATGGGATGGGATGGGATGGTATGGGATGGGATGGGATCCCTACGATGGGATGGGATCCCTGCGACGGCATGGGATGGGATGGGATCCCTTGGATGGAATTCCTGGGATGGGAATGGATGGGATGGGATGGGATGGGATGGGATGGGATGGGATGGGATGGGATGGGGTGGGATCCCTGGGATGGGATGGGATGGGATGGGAAGGGATGGGATGGGATCGGATGGGATCCCTGGGATGGGATTAGATCCCTGGGATGGGATCCCTCGGAAGGGATGGGGTCCCGGGGATGGGATGGGATCCCTTGGATGGGATGGGATTCCTGGAAGTGGCTGGGATGGGATCCCTGGGTTGGGAATGGATGGGATGGGATGGGATGGGATGGGATGGGATCCCTATGATGGGATGGGATCCCTGCGATGGGATGGGATGGGATGGGATCCCTGGGTTGGGATGGGATCCATGGGATGGGATGGCATGGGATGGGATGGGATGGGATGGGATCCCTGGGATGGGAGGGGATCCCTGGGATGGGATGGGATGGGATGGGATTGGATGGGATGGGATAGGTTGGGATGGGATGGGCTCTCTGGGATGGGATGGGATGCGATCCCTGGGATGAGATGGGATGGGATGGGATCCCTGGGGTGGGATGGGATGGGATCCCTGAGACGGGATGGGATCCCTGGGATGGGATCCCTGGGATGGGATGGGATCCCCGGGATGGCATCCCTCGGATGGGATGGGATCTCTGCGATGGGATGGGATGGGATGTTATCCCTGGGATGGGATCTCTGGGATGGGATGGGATGGGATGGGATGGGATGGGACGGGATGGGATGGGATAGGTTGGGATGGGATGGGATCCCTGGGATGGGATGGGATGCGATCCCTGGGATGAGATGGGATGGGGTGCGATCCCTGGGATGAGATGGGATGGGATCCCTGAGATGGGATGGGATGGGATGGGATGGGATCCCTGGGATGGGATGGGATGGGATGGGATGGGATCAGTGGGATGGGATGGGATGGGATGGGATGGGATGGGATGTGTTGGGATGGGAGGGTATCCCTGGGATGGGATGGGATGGGATCCCTGGGTTGGGATGGGATCCATGGGATGGGATGGGATGGGATGGGATGGGATGGGATGGGATGGGATCCCTGGGATGGGATCCCTGGGATGGGATGGGATGGGATTGGATGGGATGGTATGGGATGGGATCCCTGGGATGGGAGGGGATCCCTGGGATGGGATGGGATGGGATGGGATGGGATGGGATCCCTGGGTTGGGATGGGATCCATGGGATGGGATGGGATGGGATGGGATGGGATGGGATGGGATGGGATGGGATGGGATGGCATCCCTGGGATGGGGTGGGATGCCTGGGATGCGGTCCCTTGGATGGGATGGGATGGGATCCCTACGATGGGATGGGATCCCTGCGATGGGATGGGATGGGATGGGATGGGATCCCTGGGATGGGATCCCTGGGATGGGATGGGATGGGATGGGATGGGACTGGATGGGATGAGATGGGATAGGATGGGATCCATGGGATGGGATGTGATGGGATGGGACGGGATCCCTGGGATGGGATGGGATCCCTGGGATGGGATCCCTGGGATGGGATCTCTGGAATGGGATGGGACGGGATGGGATGGGATGGGATGGGATCCCTGGGATGGGATGGGATGAGATGGGATCCCTGGGATGGGATGGGATGCGATCCGTGGGCTGAGATGGGATGGGATGGATGGGATCCCTGAAATGGGATGGGATGGGATCCCGCGTATGGGATGCCTGGGATGGGATTGGGTGGGATGGGATGGGGTGGGATCCCTGGGATGGGATGGGATGGGATCCCCGGGATGGGATGGGATGGGATCCCTGGGATGGGATGGGATGGGATGGGGTGGGATCCCTGGGATGGGATGGGATGGGATGGGATGGGGTGGGATCCCTGGGATGGGATGGGATGGGATGGGATGGTATGGGATGGGATGGGATCCTTTGGATGGAATTCCTGGAATGGGAATGGATGGGATGGGATGGGATGGGATGGGGTGGGATCCCTGGGATGGGATTAGATCCCTGGGATGGGATCCCTCGGAAGGGATGGGGTCCCGGGGATGGGATGGGATCCCTTGGATGGGATGGGATTCCTGGAAGTGGATGGGATGGGATCCCTGGGTTGGGAATGGATGGGATGGGATGGGTTGGGATGGGATGGGATGGGATGGGATCCCTATGATGGGATGGGATCCCTGCGATGGGATGGGATGGGATGGGATCCCTGGGTTGGGATCCCTGGGATGGAATTGGATGGGATGGGATGGGATGGGATGGGGTGGGATCCCTGGGATGGGATGGGATGGGATCCCTGGGATGGGATTAGATCCCTGGGATGGGATCCCTCAGAAGGGATGGGGTCCCTGGGATGGGATGGGATCCCTTGGATGGGATGGGATTCCTGGAAGTGGATGGGATGGGATTCCTGGGATGGGAATGCATGGGATGGGATGGGATGGGATGGGATGGGATGGGATGGGATGGGATGGGATGGGATGGGATGGGATGGGATGGGATGGGATGGGATGGGATGGCATGGGATGGGATGGCATGGGATGGGATGGCATGGGATGGGATGGCATGGGATGGGATGGGATCCCTGGGATGGGATCCCTGTGATGGGGCGGGATCCCTGGGATAGGATGGGAACCCAGGGTTGGCATCGGATCCCTGGGATGGGATGGGATCCCTGGGATGGGATGGGATCCCTGGGATGGGATGGGATCCCTGGGATGGGATGGGATGGGATCCCTGGGATGGCATCCCTGGGATGGCATCCCTGGGATGGGATGGGACCCCTTGGATAGGATGGGATCCCAGGGTTGGGATCGGATCCCTGGGCTGGGATTGCTGGGATGGGATGCGATCCCTGGGATGGGATCCCTGGAATGAGATGTGATCCCTGGGATGGGATGGGATGGCATGGGATGCTATGGGATCCCTGGGATGGGATGGGATGGGATGTTATCCCTGGGATGGGATCTCTGGGATGGGATGGGATGGGATGGGATGGGATGGGATGGGACGGGATGGGATGGGATAGGTTGGGATGGGATGGGATCCCTGGGATGGGATGGGATGCGATCCCTGGGATGAGATGGGATGGGGTGCGATCCCTGGGATGAGATGGGATGGGATGGGATCCCTGAGATGGGATGGGATGGGATGGGATGGGATGGGATCCCTGGGATGGGATGGGATGGGATGGGATCAGTGGGATGGGATGGGATGGGATGGGATGGGATGGGATGGGATGGGATGGGATGGGATGGGATGGGATGGGATGTGTTGGGATGGGAGGGTATCCCTGGGATGGGATGGGATGGGATGGGATCCCTGGGTTGGGATGGGATCCATGGGATGGGATGGGATGGGAATGGATGGGATGGGATGGGATGGGATGGGATGGGATGGGATGGGATCCCTACGATGGGATGGGATCCCTGCGATGGGATGGGATGGGATGGGATCCCTGGGTTGGGATCCCTGGGATGGGATTGGATGGGATGGGATGGGATGGGATGGGGTGGGATCCCTGGGATGGGATGGGATGGGATGGGATGGGATGGTATGGGATGGGATGGGATCCCTACGATGGGATGGGATCCCTGCGACGGCATGGGATGGGATGGGATCCCTTGGATGGAATTCCTGGGATGGGAATGGATGGGATGGGATGGGATGGGATGGGATGGGATGGGATGGGATGGGATGGGATGGGGTGGGATCCCTGGGATGGGATGGGATGGGATGGGAAGGGATGGGATGGGATCGGATGGGATCCCTGGGATGGGATTAGATCCCTGGGATGGGATCCCTCGGAAGGGATGGGGTCCCGGGGATGGGATGGGATCCCTTGGATGGGATGGGATTCCTGGAAGTGGATGGGATGGGATCCCTGGGTTGGGAATGGATGGGATGGGATGGGATGGGATGGGATGGGATGGGATCCCTATGATGGGATGGGATCCCTGCGATGGGATGGGATGGGATGGGATCCCTGGGTTGGGATGGGATCCATGGGATGGGATGGCATGGGATGGGATGGGATGGGATGGGATGGGATGGGATCCCTGGGATGGGAGGGGATCCCTGGGATGGGATGGGATGGGATGGGATGGGATTGGATGGGATGGGATAGGTTGGGATGGGATGGGCTCTCTGGGATGGGATGGGATGCGATCCCTGGGATGAGATGGGATGGGATGGGATCTCTGGGGTGGGATGGGATGGGATCCCTGAGATGGGATGGGATCCCTGGGATGGGATCCCTGGGATGGGATGGGATCCCCGGGATGGCATCCCTCGGATGGGATGGGATCTCTGCGATGGGATGGGATGGGATGTTATCCCTGGGATGGGATCTCTGGGATGGGATGGGATGGGATGGGATGGGATGGGATGGGATGGGATCGGACGGGATGGGATAGGTTGGGATGGGATGGGATCCCTGGGATGGGATGGGATGCGATCCCTGGGATGAGATGGGTTGGGGTGCGATCCCTGGGATGAGATGGGATGGGATGGGACCCCTGAGATGGGATGGGATGGGATGGGATGGGATGGGATCCCTCGGAAGGGATGGGATCCCTGGGATGGGATCACTGGGATGTGATGGGATGGGATGGAATGGAATGGGATGGGATGGGATGGGATGGGATGGGATGGGATGGGATCCCTACGATGGGATGGGATCCCTGCGACGGGATGGGATGGGATGGGATCCCTGGGATGGGATTGGATGGGATTGGATGGGATGGGATGGGGTGGGATCCCTGGGATGGGATGGGATGGGATGGGATGGGATGGGATGGGATCGGATGGGATCCCTGGGATGGGATTAGATCCCTGGGATGGGATCCCTCAGAAGGGATGGGGTCCCTGGGATGGGATGGGATCCCTTGGATGGGATGGGATTCCTGGAAGTGGATGGGATGGGAATGGATGGGATGGGATGGGATGGGATGGGATGGGATGGGATGGGATGGGATGGGATCCCTACGATGGGATGGGATCCCTGCGATGGGATGGGATGGGATGGGATCCCTGGGTTGGGATCCCTGGGATGGGATTGGATGGGATGGGATGGGATGGGATGGGATGGGGTGGGATCCCTGGGGTGGGATGGGATGGGATGGGATGGGATGGTATGGGATGGGATGGGATCCCTACGATGGGATGGGATCCCTGCGACGGCATGGGATGGGATGGGATCCCTTGGATGGAATTCCTGGGATGGGAATGGATGGGATGGGATGGGATGGGATGGGATGGGATGGGATGGGATGGGGTGGGATCCCTGGGATGGGATGGGATGGGATGGGATGGGAAGGGATGGGATGGGATCGGATGGGATCCCTGGGATGGCATTAGATCCCTGGGATGGGATCCCTCGGAAGGGATGGGGTCCCGGGGATGGGATGGGATCCCTTGGATGGGATGGGATTCCTGGAAGTGGATGGGATGGGATCCCTGGGTTGGGAATGGATGGGATGGGATGGGTTGGGATGGGATCCCTATGATGGGATGGGATCCCTGCGATGGGATGGGATGGGATGGGATCCCTGGGTTGGCATCCCTGGGATGGAATTGGATGGGATGGGATGGGATGGGATGGGGTGGGATCCCTGGGATGGGATGGGATGGGAAGGGATGGGATCCCTGGGATGGGATTAGATCCCTGGGATGGGATCCCTCGGAAGGGATGGGGTCCCTGGGATGGGATCCCTTGGATGGGATGGGATTCCTGGAAGTGGATGGGATGGGATTCCTGGGATGGGAATGCATGGGATGGGATGGGATGGGATGGGATGGGATGGGATGGGATGGGATGGGATGGGATGGGATGGGATGGCATGGGATGGGATGGGATCCCTGGGATGGGATCCCTGTGATGGGGCGGGATCCCTGGGATAGGATGGGAACCCAGAGTTGGCATCGGATCCCTGGGATGGGATGGGATCCCTGGGATGGGATGGGATCCCTGGGATGGGATGGGATGGGATGGGATGGGATGGGATGGGATGGGATCCCTGGGATGGCATCCCTGGGATGGGATGGGACCCCTTGGATAGGATGGGATCCCAGGGTTGGGATCGGATCCCTGGGCTGGGATTGCTGGGATGGGATGCGATCCCTGGGATGGGATGCGATCCCTGGGATGGGATCCCTGGAATGAGATGTGATCCCTGGGTTGGGATGGGATGGCATGGGATGCTATGGGATCCCTGGGATGGGATGGGATGGGATGTTATCCCTGGGATGGGATCTCTGGGATGGGATGGGATGGGATGGGATGGGATGGGACGGGATGGGATGGGATAGGTTGGGATGGGATGGGATCCCTGGGATGGGATGGGATGCGATCCCTGGGATGAGATGGGATGGGGTGCGATCCCTGGGATGAGATGGGATGGGATGGGATCCCTGAGATGGGATGGGATGGGATGGGATGGGATGGGATCCCTGGGATGGGATCCCTGGGATGGGATGGGATGGGATGGGATGGGATCCCTGGGATGGGATCCCTGGGATGGGAGGGGATCCCTGGGATGGGATGGGATTGGATGGGATGGGATGGGATGGGATCCCTGGGATGGGAGGGGATCCCTGGGATGGGATGGGATGGGATGGGATGGGATGGGATGGGATCCCTGGGTTGGGATGGGATCCATGGGATGGGATGGGATGGGATGGGATGGGATGGGATGGGATGGGATGGGATGGGATGGGATCCCTGGGATGGGGTGGGATGCCTGGGATGCGGTCCCTTGGATGGGATGGGATGGGATCCCTACGATGGGATGGGATCCCTGCGATGGGATGGGATGGGATGGGATCCCTGGGATGGGATCCCTGGGATGGGATGGTATGGGATGGGATGGGATGGGATGGGATGAGATGGGATAGGATGGGATCCATGGGATGGGATGTGATGGGATGGGACGGGATCCCTGGGATGGGATGGGATCCCTGGGATGGGATCCCTGGGATGGGATCTCTGGAATGGGATGGGACGGGATGGGATGGGATGGGATGGGATCCCTGGGATGGGATGGGATGAGATGGGATCCCTGGGATGGGATGGGATGCGATCCGTGGGCTGAGATGGGATGGGATGGATGGGATCCCTGAAATGGGATGGGATGGGATCCCGCGTATGGGATGCCTGGGATGGGATTGGGTGGGATGGGATGGGATGGGGTGGGATCCCTGGGATGGGATGGGATGGGATCCCCGGGATGGGATGGGATCCCTGGGATGGGATGGGATGGGATGGGATGGGATGGGATGGGATGGGGTGGGATCCCTGGGATGGGATGGGATGGGATGGGATGGGATGGGATCCCTTGGATGGAATTCCTGGGATGGGAATGGATGGGATGGGATGGGATGGGATGGGATGGGATGGGATGGGATGGGATGGGATGGCATGGGATGGGATGGGATCCCTGGGATGGGATCCCTGTGATGGGGCGGGATCCCTGGGATAGGATGGGAACCCAGGGTTGGCATCGGATCCCTGGGATGGGATGGGATCCCTTGGATGGGATGGGATCCCCGGGATGGGATGGGATGGGATGGGATGGGATGGGATGGGATCCCTGGGATGGCATCCCTGGGATGGGATGGGACCCCTTGGATAGGATGGGATCCCAGGGTTGGGATCGGATCCCTGGGCTGGGATTGCTGGGATGGGATGCGATCCCTGGGATGGGATCCCTGGAATGAGATGTGATCCCTGGGATGGGATGGGATGGCATGGGATGCTATGGGATCCCTGGGATGGGATGGCATGGGATGGGATGGGATGGGATGGGATCCCTGGGATGGGAGGGGATCCCTGGGATGGGATGGGATGGGATGGGATTGGATGGGATGGGATAGGTTGGGATGGGATGGGCTCTCTGGGATGGGATGGGATGCGATCCCTGGGATGAGATGGGATGGGATGGGATCCCTGGGGTGGGATGGGATGGGATCCCTGAGACGGGATGGGATCCCTGGGATGGGATCCCTGGGATGGGATGGGATCCCCGGGATGGCATCCCTCGGATGGGATGGGATCTCTGCGATGGGATGGGATGGGATGTTATCCCTGGGATGGGATCTCTGGGATGGGATGGGATGGGATGGGATGGGATGGGATGGGACGGGATGGGATGGGATAGGTTGGGATGGGATGGGATCCCTGGGATGGGATGGGATGCGATCCCTGGGATGAGATGGGATGGGGTGCGATCCCTGGGATGAGATGGGATGGGATCCCTGAGATGGGATGGGATGGGATGGGATGGGATGGGATGGGATGGGATCCCTGGGATGGGATGGGATGGGATGGGATGGGATGGGATCAGTGGGATGGGATGGGATGGGATGGGATGGGATGGGATGGGATGGGATGGGATGGGATGGGATGTGTTGGGATGGGAGGGTATCCCTGGGATGGGATGGGATGGGATCCCTGGGTTGGGATGGGATCCATGGGATGGGATGGGATGGGATGGGATGGGATGGGATGGGATGGGATCCCTGGGATGGGATCCCTGGGATGGGATGGGATGGGATTGGATGGGATGGTATGGGATGGGATCCCTGGGATGGGAGGGGATCCCTGGGATGGGATGGGATGGGATGGGATGGGATCCCTGGGTTGGGATGGGATCCATGGGATGGGATGGGATGGGATGGGATGGGATGGGATGGGATGGGATGGGATGGGATGGCATCCCTGGGATGGGGTGGGATGCCTGGGATGCGGTCCCTTGGATGGGATGGGATGGGATCCCTACGATGGGATGGGATCCCTGCGATGGGATGGGATGGGATGGGATCCCTGGGATGGGATCCCTGGGATGGGATGGGATGGGATGGGATGGGACTGGATGGGATGAGATGGGATAGGATGGGATCCATGGGATGGGATGTGATGGGATGGGACGGGATCCCTGGGATGGGATGGGATCCCTGGGATGGGATCCCTGGGATGGGATCTCTGGAATGGGATGGGACGGGATGGGATGGGATGGGATGGGATCCCTGGGATGGGATGGGATGAGATGGGATCCCTGGGATGGGATGGGATGCGATCCGTGGGCTGAGATGGGATGGGATGGATGGGATCCCTGAAATGGGATGGGATGGGATCCCGCGTATGGGATGCCTGGGATGGGATTGGGTGGGATGGGATGGGGTGGGATCCCTGGGATGGGATGGGATGGGATCCCCGGGATGGGATGGGATGGGATCCCTGGGATGGGATGGGATGGGATGGGATGGGATGGGGTGGGATCCCTGGGATGGGATGGGATGGGATGGGATGGGATGGGATGGGGTGGGATCCCTGGGATGGGATGGGATGGGATGGGATGGTATGGGATGGGATGGGATCCCTTGGATGGAATTCCTGGAATGGGAATGGATGGGATGGGATGGGATGGGATGGGATGGGATGGGATGGGATGGGATGGGATGGGGTGGGATCCCTGGGATGGGATGGGATGGGATGGGAAGGGATGGGATGGGATCGGATGGGATCCCTGGGATGGGATTAGATCCCTGGGATGGGATCCCTCGGAAGGGATGGGGTCCCGGGGATGGGATGGGATCCCTTGGATGGGATGGGATTCCTGGAAGTGGATGGGATGGGATCCCTGGGTTGGGAATGGATGGGATGGGATGGGTTGGGATGGGATGGGATGGGATGGGATGGGATCCCTATGATGGGATGGGATCCCTGCGATGGGATGGGATGGGATGGGATCCCTGGGTTGGGATCCCTGGGATGGAATTGGATGGGATGGGATGGGATGGGATGGGGTGGGATCCCTGGGATGGGATGGGATGGGATGGGATGGGATCCCTGGGATGGGATTAGATCCCTGGGATGGGATCCCTCAGAAGGGATGGGGTCCCTGGGATGGGATGGGATCCCTTGGATGGGATGGGATTCCTGGAAGTGGATGGGATGGGATTCCTGGGATGGGAATGCATGGGATGGGATGGGATGGGATGGGATGGGATGGGATGGGATGGGATGGGATGGGATGGGATGGGATGGGATGGGATGGGATGGCATGGGATGGGATGGCATGGGATGGGATGGCATGGGATGGGATGGGATCCCTGGGATGGGATCCCTGTGATGGGGCGGGATCCCTGGGATAGGATGGGAACCCAGGGTTGGCATCGGATCCCTGGGATGGGATGGGATCCCTGGGATGGGATGGGATCCCTGGGATGGGATGGGATCCCTGGGATGGGATGGGATGGGATGGGATGGGATGGGATCCCTGGGATGGTATCCCTGGGATGGGATGGGACCCCTTGGATAGGATGGGATCCCAGGGTTGGGATCGGATCCCTGGGCTGGGATTGCTGGGATGGGATGCGATCCCTGGGATGGGATCCCTGGAATGAGATGTGATCCCTGGGATGGGATGGGATGGCATGGGATGCTATGGGATCCCTGGGATGGGATGGGATGGGATGGGATGTTATCCCTGGGATGGGATCTCTGGGATGGGATGGGATGGGATGGGATGGGATGGGACGGGATGGGATGGGATAGGTTGGGATGGGATGGGATCCCTGGGATGGGATGGGATGCGATCCCTGGGATGAGATGGGATGGGGTGCGATCCCTGAGATGGGATGGGATGGGATGGGATGGGATGGGATCCCTGGGATGGGATGGGATGGGATGGGATGGGATCAGTGGGATGGGATGGGATGGGATGGGATGGGATGGGATGGGATGGGATGGGATGGGATGGGATGTGTTGGGATGGGAGGGTATCCCTGGGATGGGATGGGATGGGATGGGATCCCTGGGTTGGGATGGGATCCATGGGATGGGATGGGATGGGAATGGATGGGATGGGATGGGATGGGATGGGATGGGATGGGATGGGATGGGATGGGATCCCTACGATGGGATGGGATCCCTGCGATGGGATGGGATGGGATGGGATCCCTGGGTTGGGATCCCTGGGATGGGATTGGATGGGATGGGATGGGATGGGATGGGGTGGGATCCCTGGGATGGGATGGGATGGGATGGGATGGGATGGTATGGGATGGGATGGGATCCCTACGATGGGATGGGATCCCTGCGACGGCATGGGATGGGATGGGATCCCTTGGATGGAATTCCTGGGATGGGAATGGATGGGATGGGATGGGATGGGATGGGATGGGATGGGATGGGATGGGGTGGGATCCCTGGGATGGGATGGGATGGGATGGGAAGGGATGGGATGGGATCGGATGGGATCCCTGGGATGGGATTAGATCCCTGGGATGGGATCCCTCGGAAGGGATGGGGTCCCGGGGATGGGATGGGATCCCTTGGATGGGATGGGATTCCTGGAAGTGGATGGGATGGGATCCCTGGGTTGGGAATGGATGGGATGGGATGGGATGGGATGGGATGGGATGGGATCCCTATGATGGGATGGGATCCCTGCGATGGGATGGGATGGGATGGGATCCCTGGGTTGGGATGGGATCCATGGGATGGGATGGCATGGGATGGGATGGGATGGGATGGGATGGGATGGGATGGGATCCCTGGGATGGGAGGGGATCCCTGGGATGGGATGGGATGGGATGGGATGGGATTGGATGGGATGGGATAGGTTGGGATGGGATGGGCTCTCTGGGATGGGATGGGATGCGATCCCTGGGATGAGATGGGATGGGATGGGATCCCTGGGGTGGGATGGGATGGGATCCCTGAGATGGGATGGGATCCCTGGGATGGGATCCCTGGGATGGGATGGGATCCCCGGGATGGCATCCCTCGGATGGGATGGGATCTCTGCGATGGGATGGGATGGGATGTTATCCCTGGGATGGGATCTCTGGGATGGGATGGGATGGGATGGGATGGGATGGGATGGGATGGGATCGGACGGGATGGGATAGGTTGGGATGGGATGGGATCCCTGGGATGGGATGGGATGCGATCCCTGGGATGAGATGGGTTGGGGTGCGATCCCTGGGATGAGATGGGATGGGATGGGACCCCTGAGATGGGATGGGATGGGATGGGATGGGATGGGATCCCTCGGAAGGGATGGGATCCCTGGGATGGGATCACTGGGATGTGATGGGATGGGATGGAATGGAATGGGATGGGATGGGATGGGATGGGATGGGATGGGATGGGATCCCTACGATGGGATGGGATCCCTGCGACGGGATGGGATGGGATAGGATCCCTGGGATGGGATTGGATGGGATTGGATGGGATGGGATGGGGTGGGATCCCTGGGATGGGATGGGATGGGATGGGATGGGATGGGATCGGATGGGATCCCTGGGATGGGATTAGATCCCTGGGATGGGATCCCTCAGAAGGGATGGGGTCCCTGGGATGGGATGGGATCCCTTGGATGGGATGGGATTCCTGGAAGTGGATGGGATGGGAATGGATGGGATGGGATGGGATGGGATGGGATGGGATGGGATCCCTACGATGGGATGGGATCCCTGCGATGGGATGGGATGGGATGGGATCCCTGGGTTGGGATCCCTGGGATGGGATTGGATGGGATGGGATGGGATGGGGTGGGATCCCTGGGATGGGATGGGATGGGATGGGATGGTATGGGATGGGATGGGATCCCTACGATGGGATGGGATCCCTGCGACGGCATGGGATGGGATGGGATCCCTTCGATGGAATTCCTGGGATGGGAATGGATGGGATGGGATGGGATGGGATGGGATGGGATGGGATGGGATGGGATGGGATGGGATGGGGTGGGATCCCTGGGATGGGATGGGATGGGATGGGATGGGATCCCTACGATGGGATGGGATCCCTGCGACGGCATGGGATGGGATGGGATCCCTTGGATGGAATTCCTGGGATGGGAATGGATGGGATGGGATGGGATGGGATGGGATGGGATGGGATGGGATGGGGTGGGATCCCTGGGATGGGATGGGATGGGATGGGAAGGGATGGGATGGGATCGGATGGGATCCCTGGGATGGGATTAGATCCCTGGGATGGGATCCCTCGGAAGGGATGGGGTCCCGGGGATGGGATGGGATCCCTTGGATGGGATGGGATTCCTGGAAGTGGATGGGATGGGATCCCTGGGTTGGGAATGGATGGGATGGGATGGGATGGGATGGGATGGGATGGGATCCCTATGATGGGATGGGATCCCTGCGATGGGATGGGATGGGATGGGATCCCTGGGTTGGGATGGGATCCATGGGATGGGATGGCATGGGATGGGATGGGATGGGATGGGATGGGATGGGATGGGATCCCTGGGATGGGAGGGGATCCCTGGGATGGGATGGGATGGGATGGGATGGGATTGGATGGGATGGGATAGGTTGGGATGGGATGGGCTCTCTGGGATGGGATGGGATGCGATCCCTGGGATGAGATGGGATGGGATGGGATCCCTGGGGTGGGATGGGATGGGATCCCTGAGATGGGATGGGATCCCTGGGATGGGATCCCTGGGATGGGATGGGATCCCCGGGATGGCATCCCTCGGATGGGATGGGATCTCTGCGATGGGATGGGATGGGATGTTATCCCTGGGATGGGATCTCTGGGATGGGATGGGATGGGATGGGATGGGATGGGATGGGATCGGACGGGATGGGATAGGTTGGGATGGGATGGGATCCCTGGGATGGGATGGGATGCGATCCCTGGGATGAGATGGGTTGGGGTGCGATCCCTGGGATGAGATGGGATGGGATGGGACCCCTGAGATGGGATGGGATGGGATGGGATGGGATGGGATCCCTCGGAAGGGATGGGATCCCTGGGATGGGATCACTGGGATGTGATGGGATGGGATGGAATGGAATGGGATGGGATGGGATGGGATGGGATGGGATGGGATGGGATGGGATCCCTACGATGGGATGGGATCCCTGCGACGGGATGGGATGGGATAGGATCCCTGGGATGGGATTGGATGGGATTGGATGGGATGGGATGGGGTGGGATCCCTGGGATGGGATGGGATGGGATGGGATGGGATGGGATCGGATGGGATCCCTGGGATGGGATTAGATCCCTGGGATGGGATCCCTCAGAAGGGATGGGGTCCCTGGGATGGGATGGGATCCCTTGGATGGGATGGGATTCCTGGAAGTGGATGGGATGGGAATGGATGGGATGGGATGGGATGGGATGGGATGGGATGGGATCCCTACGATGGGATGGGATCCCTGCGATGGGATGGGATGGGATGGGATCCCTGGGTTGGGATCCCTGGGATGGGATTGGATGGGATGGGATGGGATGGGATGGGGTGGGATCCCTGGGATGGGATGGGATGGGATGGGATGGTATGGGATGGGATGGGATCCCTACGATGGGATGGGATCCCTGCGACGGCATGGGATGGGATGGGATCCCTTCGATGGAATTCCTGGGATGGGAATGGATGGGATGGGATGGGATGGGATGGGATGGGATGGGATGGGATGGGATGGGATGGGGTGGGATCCCTGGGATGGGATGGGATGGGATGGGATGGGAAGGGATGGGATGGGATCGGATGGGATCCCTGGGATGGGATTAGATCCCTGGGATGGGATCCCTCGGAAGGGATGGGGTCCCGGGGATGGGATGGGATCCCTTGGATGGGATGGGATGAGATGGGATCCCTGGGATGGGATGGGATGCGATCCGTGGGCTGAGATGGGATGGGATGGATGGGATCCCTGAAATGGGATGGGATGGGATCCCGCGTATGGGATGCCTGGGATGGGATTGGGTGGGATGGGATGGGATGGGGTGGGATCCCTGGGATGGGATGGGATGGGATCCCCGGGATGGGATGGGATGGGATCCCTGGGATGGGATGGGATGGGATGGGATGGGATGGGATGGGATGGGATGGGATGGGGTGGGATCCCTGGGATGGGATGGGATGGGATGGGATGGGATCCCTTGGATGGAATTCCTGGGATGGGAATGGATGGGATGGGATGGGATGGGATGGGATGGGATGGGATGGCATGGGATGGGATGGGATGGGATGGCATGGGATGGGATGGGATCCCTGGGATGGGATCCCTGTGATGGGGCGGGATCCCTGGGATAGGATGGGAACCCAGGGTTGGCATCGGATCCCTGGGATGGGATGGGATCCCTTGGATGGGATGGGATCCCCGGGATGGGATGGGATGGGATGGGATGGGATGGGATCCCTGGGATGGCATGCCTGGGATGGGATGGGACCCCTTGGATAGGATGGGATCCCAGGGTTGGGATCGGATCCCTGGGCTGGGATTGCTGGGATGGGATGCGATCCCTGGGATGGGATCCCTGGAATGAGATGTGATCCCTGGGATGGGAAGGGATGGCATGGGATGCTATGGGATCCCTGGGATGGGATGGCATGGGATGGGATGGGATGGGATGGGATCCCTGGGATGGGAGGGGATCCCTGGGATGGGATGGGATGGGATGGGATTGGATGGGATGGGATAGGTTGGGATGGGATGGGCTCTCTGGGATGGGATGGGATGCGATCCCTGGGATGAGATGGGATGGGATGGGATCCCTGGGGTGGGATGGGATGGGATCCCTGAGACGGGATGGGATCCCTGGGATGGGATCCCTGGGATGGGATGGGATCCCCGGGATGGCATCCCTCGGATGGGATGGGATCTCTGCGATGGGATGGGATGGGATGTTATCCCTGGGATGGGATCTCTGGGATGGGATGGGATGGGATGGGATGGGATGGGATGGGATGGGATGGGATGGGATGGGACGGGATGGGATGGGATAGGTTGGGATGGGATGGGATCCCTGGGATGGGATGGGATGCGATCCCTGGGATGAGATGGGATGGGGTGCGATCCCTGGGATGAGATGGGATGGGATCCCTGAGATGGGATGGGATGGGATGGGATGGGATGGGATCCCTGGGATGGGATGGGATGGGATGGGATGGGATCAGTGGGATGGGATGGGATGGGATGGGATGGGATGGGATGGGATGGGATGGGATGGGATGTGTTGGGATGGGAGGGTATCCCTGGGATGGGATGGGATGGGATCCCTGGGTTGGGATGGGATCCATGGGATGGGATGGGATGGGATGGGATGGGATGGGATGGGATCCCTGGGATGGGATCCCTGGGATGGGATGGGATGGGATTGGATGGGATGGTATGGGATGGGATCCCTGGGATGGGAGGGGATCCCTGGGATGGGATGGGATGGGATGGGATGGGATCCCTGGGTTGGGATGGGATCCATGGGATGGGATGGGATGGGATGGGATGGGATGGGATGGGATGGGATGGGATGGGATGGGATGGCATCCCTGGGATGGGGTGGGATGCCTGGGATGCGGTCCCTTGGATGGGATGGGATGGGATCCCTACGATGGGATGGGATCCCTGCGATGGGATGGGATGGGATGGGATCCCTGGGATGGGATCCCTGGGATGGGATGGGATGGGATGGGATGGGACTGGATGGGATGAGATGGGATAGGATGGGATCCATGGGATGGGATGTGATGGGATGGGACGGGATCCCTGGGATGGGATGGGATCCCTGGGATGGGATCCCTGGGATGGGATCTCTGGAATGGGATGGGACGGGATGGGATGGGATGGGATGGGATCCCTGGGATGGGATGGGATGAGATGGGATCCCTGGGATGGGATGGGATGCGATCCGTGGGCTGAGATGGGATGGGATGGATGGGATCCCTGAAATGGGATGGGATGGGATCCCGCGTATGGGATGCCTGGGATGGGATTGGGTGGGATGGGATGGGGTGGGATCCCTGGGATGGGATGGGGTGGGATCCCCGGGATGGGATGGGATGGGATCCCTGGGATGGGATGGGATGGGATGGGATGGGGTGGGATCCCTGGGATGGGATGGGATGGGATGGGATGGGATGGGGTGGGATCCCTGGGATGGGATGGGATGGGATGGGATGGTATGGGATGGGATGGGATCCCTTGGATGGAATTCCTGGAATGGGAATGGATGGGATGGGATGGGATGGGATGGGATGGGATGGGGTGGGATCCCTGGGATGGGATGGGATGGGATGGGAAGGGATGGGATGGGATCGGATGGGATCCCTGGGATGGGATTAGATCCCTGGGATGCGATCCCTCGGAAGGGATGGGGTCCCGGGGATGGGATGGGATCCCTTGGATGGGATGGGATTCCTGGAAGTGGATGGGATGGGATCCCTGGGTTGGGAATGGATGGGATGGGATGGGTTGGGATGGGATGGGATGGGATGGGATGGGATCCCTATGATGGGATGGGATCCCTGCGATGGGATGGGATGGGATGGGATCCCTGGGATGGGATCCCTCAGAAGGGATGGGGTCCCTGGGATGGGATGGGATCCCTTGGATGGGATGGGATTCCTGGAAGTGGATGGGATGGGATTCCTGGGATGGGAATGCATGGGATGGGATGGGATGGGATGGGATGGGATGGGATGGGATGGGATGGGATGGGATGGGATGGGATGGGATGGGATGGGATGGGATGGCATGGGATGGGATGGCATGGGATGGGATGGCATGGGATGGGATGGCATGGGATGGGATGGGATCCCTGGGATGGGATCCCTGTGATGGGGCGGGATCCCTGGGATAGGATGGGAACCCAGGGTTGGCATCGGATCCCTGGGATGGGATGGGATCCCTGGGATGGGATGGGATCCCTGGGATGGGATGGGATCCCTGGGATGGGATGGGATGGGATGGGATGGGATCCCTGGGATGGTATCCCTGGGATGGGATGGGACCCCTTGGATAGGATGGGATCCCAGGGTTGGGATCGGATCCCTGGGCTGGGATTGCTGGGATGGGATGCGATCCCTGGGATGGGATCCCTGGAATGAGATGTGATCCCTGGGATGGGATGGGATGGCATGGGATGCTATGGGATCCCTGGGATGGGATGGGATGGGATGTTATCCCTGGGATGGGATCTCTGGGATGGGATGGGATGGGATGGGATGGGATGGGATGGGATGGGACGGGATGGGATGGGATAGGTTGGGATGGGATGGGATCCCTGGGATGGGATGGGATGCGATCCCTGGGATGAGATGGGATGGGGTGCGATCCCTGGGATGAGATGGGATGGGATGGGATCCCTGAGATGGGATGGGATGGGATGGGATGGGATGGGATCCCTGGGATGGGATGGGATGGGATCAGTGGGATGGGATGGGATGGGATGGGATGGGATGGGATGGGATGGGATGGGATGGGATGGGATGGGATGGGATGTGTTGGGATGGGAGGGTATCCCTGGGATGGGATGGGATGGGATGGGATCCCTGGGTTGGGATGGGATCCATGGGATGGGATGGGATGGGAATGGATGGGATGGGATGGGATGGGATGGGATGGGATGGGATGGGATCCCTACGATGGGATGGGATCCCTGCGATGGGATGGGATGGGATGGGATCCCTGGGTTGGGATCCCTGGGATGGGATTGGATGGGATGGGATGGGATGGGATGGGGTGGGATCCCTGGGATGGGATGGGATGGGATGGGATGGGATGGGATGGGATGGTATGGGATGGGATGGGATCCCTACGATGGGATGGGATCCCTGCGACGGCATGGGATGGGATGGGATCCCTTGGATGGAATTCCTGGGATGGGAATGGATGGGATGGGATGGGATGGGATGGGATGGGATGGGATGGGATGGGATGGGATGGGGTGGGATCCCTGGGATGGGATGGGATGGGATGGGAAGGGATGGGATGGGATCGGATGGGATCCCTGGGATGGGATTAGATCCCTGGGATGGGATCCCTCGGAAGGGATGGGGTCCCGGGGATGGGATGGGATCCCTTGGATGGGATGGGATTCCTGGAAGTGGATGGGATGGGATCCCTGGGTTGGGAATGGATGGGATGGGATGGGATGGGATGGGATGGGATGGGATGGGATCCCTATGATGGGATGGGATCCCTGCGATGGGATGGGATGGGATGGGATCCCTGGGTTGGGATGGGATCCATGGGATGGGATGGCATGGGATGGGATGGGATGGGATGGGATGGGATCCCTGGGATGGGAGGGGATCCCTGGGATGGGATGGGATGGGATGGGATGGGATTGGATGGGATGGGATAGGTTGGGATGGGATGGGCTCTCTGGGATGGGATGGGATGCGATCCCTGGGATGAGATGGGATGGGATGGGATCCCTGGGGTGGGATGGGATGGGATCCCTGAGATGGGATGGGATCCCTGGGATGGGATCCCTGGGATGGGATGGGATCCCCGGGATGGCATCCCTCGGATGGGATGGGATCTCTGCGATGGGATGGGATGGGATGTTATCCCTGGGATGGGATCTCTGGGATGGGATGGGATGGGATGGGATGGGATGGGATGGGGTGGGATGGGATCGGACGGGATGGGATAGGTTGGGATGGGATGGGATCCCTGGGATGGGATGGGATGCGATCCCTGGGATGAGATGGGTTGGGGTGCGATCCCTGGGATGAGATGGGATGGGATGGGACCCCTGAGATGGGATGGGATGGGATGGGATGGGATGGGATCCCTCGGAAGGGATGGGATCCCTGGGATGGGATCACTGGGATGTGATGGGATGGGATGGAATGGAATGGGATGGGATGGGATGGGATGGGATGGGATGGGATGGGATGGGATCCCTACGATGGGATGGGATCCCTGCGACGGGATGGGATGGGATAGGATCCCTGGGATGGGATTGGATGGGATTGGATGGGATGGGATGGGGTGGGATCCCTGGGATGGGATGGGATGGGATGGGATGGGATGGGATCGGATGGGATCCCTGGGATGGGATTAGATCCCTGGGATGGGATCCCTCAGAAGGGATGGGGTCCCTGGGATGGGATGGGATCCCTTGGATGGGATGGGATTCCTGGAAGTGGATGGGATGGGAATGGATGGGATGGGATGGGATGGGATGGGATGGGATGGGATCCCTACGATGGGATGGGATCCCTGCGATGGGATGGGATGGGATGGGATCCCTGGGTTGGGATCCCTGGGAGGGGATTGGATGGGATGGGATGGGATGGGATGGGGTGGGATCCCTGGGATGGGATGGGATGGGATGGTATGGGATGGGATGGGATCCCTACGATGGGATGGGATCCCTGCGACGGCATGGGATGGGATGGGATCCCTTGGATGGAATTCCTGGGATGGGAATGGATGGGATGGGATGGGATGGGATGGGATGGGATGGGATGGGATGGGATGGGGTGGGATCCCTGGGATGGGATGGGATGGGATGGGATGGGAAGGGATGGGATGGGATCGGATGGGATCCCTGGGATGGGATTAGATCCCTGGGATGGGATCCCTCGGAAGGGATGGGGTCCCGGGGATGGGATGGGATCCCTCGGATGGGATGGGATTCCTGGAAGTGGATGGGATGGGATCCCTGGGTTGGGAATGGATGGGATGGGATGGGTTGGGATGGGATGGGATGGGATGGGATGGGATCCCTATGATGGGATGGGATCCCTGCGATGGGATGGGATGGGATGGGATCCCTGGGTTGGGATCCCTGGGATGGAATTGGATGGGATGGGATGGGATGGGATGGGGTGGGATCCCTGGGATGGGATGGGATGGGAAGGGATGGGATCCCTGGGATGGGATTAGATCCCTGGGATGGGATCCCTCGGAAGGGATGGGGTCCCTTGGATGGGATGGGATTCCTGGAAGTGGATGGGATGGGATTCCTGGGATGGGAATGCATGGGATGGGATGGGATGGGATGGGATGGGATGGGATGGGATGGGATGGGATGGGATGGGATGGGATGGGATGGCATGGGATGGGATGGGATCCCTGGGATGGGATCCCTGTGATGGGGCGGGATCCCTGGGATAGGATGGGAACCCAGGGTTGGCATCGGATCCCTGGGATGGGATGGGATCCCTGGGATGGGATGGGATCCCTGGGATGGGATGGGATGGGATGGGATGGGATGGGATGGGATGGGATGGGATCCCTGGGATGGCATCCCTGGGATGGGATGGGACCCCTTGGATAGGATGGGATCCCAGGGTTGGGATCGGATCCCTGGGCTGGGATTGCTGGGATGGGATGCGATCCCTGGGATGGGATGCGATCCCTGGGATGGGATCCCTGGAATGAGATGTGATCCCTGGGTTGGGATGGGATGGCATGGGATGCTATGGGATCCCTGGGATGGGATGGGATGGGATGTTATCCCTGGGATGGGATCTCTGGGATGGGATGGGATGGGATGGGATGGGATGGGATGGGATGGGATGGGATGGGACGGGATGGGATGGGATAGGTTGGGATGGGATGGGATCCCTGGGATGGGATGGGATGCGATCCCTGGGATGAGATGGGATGGGGTGCGATCCCTGGGATGAGATGGGATGGGATGGGATCCCTGAGATGGGATGGGATGGGATGGGATGGGATGGGATCCCTGGGATGGGATCCCTGGGATGGGATGGGATGGGATGGGATCCCTGGGATGGGATCCCTGGGATGGGAGGGGATCCCTGGGATGGGATGGGATGGGATGGGATTGGATGGGATGGGATGGGATGGGATCCCTGGGATGGGAGGGGATCCCTGGGATGGGATGGGATGGGATGGGATGGGATGGGATCCCTGGGTTGGGATGGGATCCATGGGATGGGATGGGATGGGATGGGATGGGATGGGATGGGATGGGATGGGATGGGATGGGATCCCTGGGATGGGGTGGGATGCCTGGGATGCGGTCCCTTGGATGGGATGGGATGGGATCCCTACGATGGGATGGGATCCCTGCGATGGGATGGGATGGGATGGGATCCCTGGGATGGGATCCCTGGGATGGGATGGAATGGGATGGGATGGGATTGGATGGGATGAGATGGGATAGGATGGGATCCATGGGATGGGATGTGATGGGATGGGACGGGATCCCTGGGATGGGATGGGATCCCTGGGATGGGATCCCTGGGATGGGATCTCTGGAATGGGATGGGACGGGATGGGATGGGATGGGATCCCTGGGATGGGATGGGATGAGATGGGATCCCTGGGATGGGATGGGATGTGATCCGTGGGCTGAGATGGGATGGGATGGATGGGATCCCTGAAATGGGATGGGATGGGATCCCGCGTATGGGATGCCTGGGATGGGATTGGGTGGGATGGGATGGGATGGGGTGGGATCCCTGGGATGGGATGGGATGGGATAGCCGGGATGGGATGGGATGGGATCCCTGGGATGGGATGGGATGGGATGGGATGGGATGGGATGGGATGGGATGGGGTGGGATCCCTGGGATGGGATGGGATGGGATGGGATGGGATCCCTTGGATGGAATTCCTGGGATGGGAATGGATGGGATGGGATGGGATGGGATGGGATGGGATGGGATGGGATGGGATGGGATGGGATGGCATGGGATGGGATGGGATCCCTGGGATGGGATCCCTGTGATGGGGCGGGATCCCTGGGATAGGATGGGAACCCAGGGTTGGCATCGGATCCCTGGGATGGGATGGGATCCCTTGGATGGGATGGGATCCCCGGGATGGGATGGGATGGGATGGGATGTGATGGGATGGGATCCCTGGGATGGCATCCCTGGGATGGGATGGGACCCCTTGGATAGGATGGGATCCCAGGGTTGGGATCGGATCCCTGGGCTGGGATTGCTGGGATGGGATGCGATCCCTGGGATGGGATCCCTGGAATGAGATGTGATCCCTGGGATGGGATGGGATGGGATGTTATCCCTGGGATGGGATCTCTGGGATGGGATGGGATGGGATGGGATGGGATGGGATCAGTGGGATGGGATGGGATGGGATGGGATGGGATGGGATGGGATGGGATGTGTTGGGATGGGAGGGTATCCCTGGGATGGGATGGGATGGGATGGGATCCCTGGGTTGGGATGGGATCCATGGGATGGGATGGGATGGGATGGGATGGGATGGGATGGGATGGGATGGGATGGGATGGGATGGGATCCCTGGGATGGGATCCCTGGGATGGGAGGGGATCCCTGGGATGGGATGGGGTGGGATTGGATGGGATGGTATGGGATGGGATCCCTGGGATGGGAGGGGATCCCTGGCATGGGATGGGATGGGATGGGATGGGATCCCTGGGTTGGGATGGGATCCATGGGATGGGATGGGATGGGATGGGATGGGATGGGATGGGATGGGATGGGATCCCTGGGATGGGGTGGGATGCCTGGGATGCGGTCCCTTGGATGGGATGGGATGGGATCCCTACGATGGGATGGGATCCCTGCGATGGGATGGGATGGGATGGGATCCCGGGGATGGGATCCCTGGGATGGGATGGTATGGGATGGGATGGGATTGGATGGGATGAGATGGGATAGGATGGGATTCATGGGATGGGATGTGATGGGATGGGACGGGATCCCTGGGATGGGATGGGATCCCTGGGATGGGATCCCTGGGATGGGATCTCTGGAATGGGATGGGACGGGATGGGATGGGATGGGATGGGATCCCTGGGATGGGATGGGATGAGATGGGATCCCTGGGATGGGATGCGATCCGTGGGCTGAGATGGGATGGGATGGATGGGATCCCTGAAATGGGATGGGATGGGATGGGATCCCGCGTATGGGATGCCTGGGATGGGATTGGGTGGGATGGGATGGGGTGGGATCCCTGGGATGGGATGGGATGGGATCCCCGGGATGGGATGGGATGGGATCCCTGGGATGGGATGGGATGGGATGGGATGGGGTGGGATCCCTGGGATGGGATGGGATGGGATGGGATGGGATCCCTGGGATGGGATTAGATCCCTGGGATGGGATGGGATTCCTGGAAGTGGATGGGATGGGATTCCTGGGATGGGAATGAATGGGATGGGATGGGATGGGATGGGATGGGATGGGATGGCATGGGATGGGATCCCTGGGATGGGATCCCTGTGATGGGGCGGGATCCCTGGGATAGGATGGGAACCCAGGGTTGGCATCGGATCCCTGGGATGGGATGGGATCCCTGGGATGGGATGGGATCCCTGGGATGGGATGGGATGGGATGGGATCCCTGGGATGGCATCCCTGGGATGGGATGGGACCCCTTGGATAGGATGGGATCCCAGGGTTGGGATCGGATCCCTGGGCTGGGATTGCTGGGATGGGATGCGATCCCTGGGATGGGATCCCTGGAATGAGATGTGAACCCTGGGATGGGATGGGATGGGATGGCATGGGATGAGATGGGATAGGATGGGATCCATGGGATGGGATGAGATGGGATGGGACGGGATCCCTGGGATGGGATGGGATCCCTGGGATGGGATCCCTGGGATGGGATCTCTGGAATGGGATGGGACGGGATGGGATGGGATGGGATGGGATCCCTGGGATGGGATGGGATGAGATGGGATCCCTGGGATGGGATGGGATGCGATCCGTGGGCTGAGATGGGATGGGATGGATGGGATCCCTGAAATGGGATGGGATGGGATCCCGCGTATGGGATGCCTGGGATGGGATTGGGTGGGATGGGATGGGATGGGGTGGGATCCCTGGGATGGGATGGGATGGGATCCCCGGGATGGGATGGGATGGGATCCCTGGGATGGGATGGGATGGGATGGGATGGGATGGGATCCCTGCGATGAAATGGGATGCGATTGGATGCCTGGGATTGGATGGGATGGCATCCCTGGGTTGGGACCCCTGGAATGTGATCCCTCGTATGGGATGGCATCCCTGGAATGGGATGGAATCCCTGGGATGGGATCCCTGGGATGGGATGGGATTCCTGGGATGGGATCCCTGGGATTGATGGGATGGGATGGGATGGGATGGGATCCCTGGGATGGGAGGGGATCCCTGGGATGGGATGGGATGGGATGGGATGGGATGTGTTGGGATGGGAGGGTATCCCTGGGATGGGATGGGATGGGATCCCTGGGTTGGGATGGGATCCATCGGATGGGATGTGATGGGATGGGTTGGGATGGGATGAGATGGGATAGGATGGGATCCATGGGGGGGGATGTGATGGGATGGGATGGGATCCCTGGGATGGGATGGGATCCCTGGGATGGGATCCCTGGGATGGGATGGGATCCCCGGGATGGCATCCCTCGGATGGGATGGGATCGCTGCGATGGGATGGAATGGGATGTTATCCCTGGGATGGGATCTCTGGGATGGGATGGGATGGGACGGGATGGGACGGGACGGGATGGGATAGGTTGGGATGGGATGGGATCCCTGGGATGGGATGGGATGCGATCCCTGGGATGAGATGGGATGGGGTGCGATCCCTGGGATGAGATGGGATGGGATGGGATCCCTGAGATGGGATGGGATGGGATGGGATGGGATGGGATGGCATGGGATGGCATCCCTGGGATGGGATGGGATGGGATGGGATGGGATGGGATGGGATGGGATGGGATGGGATGCTATGGGATCCCTGGGATGGGATGGGATGGGATGGATTGGGATGGGATGGGATGGGATGGGATGGGATGGGATGGGATGGGATGGGATGGGATGGGATGGAATGGGATGGGATAGGTTGGGATGGGATCCCTGGGATGGGATGGGATGCGATCCCTGGGATGAGATGGGATGGGATGGGATCCCTGGGATGGGATGGGATCCCTGGGATGGGATCCCTGGGATGGGATGGGATGGGATGGGATGGGATGGGATAGGTTGGGGTGGGATGGGATCCCTGGGATGGGATGGGATGCGATCCCTGGGATGAGATGGGATGGGATGGGATCCCTGGGGTGGGATGGGATGGGATCCCTGGGGTGGGATGAGATGGGATCCCTGAGATGGGATGGGATCCCTGCGATGGGATGGGATGGGATGGGATCCCTGGGTTGGGATCCCTGGGATGGGATTGGATGGGATGGGATGGGATGGGATGGGGTGGGATCCCTGGGATGGGATGGGATGGGATGGGATGGTATGGGATGGGATGGGATCCCTACGATGGGATGGGATCCCTGCGACGGCATGGGATGGGATGGGATCCCTTGGATGGAATTCCTGGGATGGGAATGGATGGGATGGGATGGGATGGGATGGGATGGGATGGGATGGGATGGGGTGGGATCCCTGGGATGGGATGGGATGGGATGGGAAGGGATGGGATGGGATCGGATGGGATCCCTGGGATGGGATTAGATCCCTGGGATGGGATCCCTCGGAAGGGATGGGGTCCCGGGGATGGGATGGGATCCCTTGGATGGGATGGGATTCCTGGAAGTGGATGGGATGGGATCCCTGAGTTGGGAATGGATGGGATGGGATGGGATGGGATGGGATGGGATGGGATCCCTATGATGGGATGGGATCCCTGCGATGGGATGGGATGGGATGGGATCCCTGGGTTGGGATGGGATCCATGGGATGGGATGGCATGGGATGGGATGGGATGGGATGGGATGGGATCCCTGGGATGGGAGGGGATCCCTGGGATGGGATGGGATGGGATGGGATGGGATTGGATGTGATGGGATAGGTTGGGATGGGATGGGCTCTCTGGGATGGGATGGGATGCGATCCCTGGGATGAGATGGGATGGGATGGGATCCCTGGGGTGGGATGGGATGGGATCCCTGAGATGGGATGGGATCCCTGGGATGGGATCCCTGGGATGGGATGGGATCCCCGGGATGGCATCCCTCGGATGGGATGGGATCTCTGCGATGGGATGGGATGGGATGTTATCCCTGGGATGGGATCTCTGGGATGGGATGGGATGGGATGGGATGGGATGGGATGGGATCGGACGGGATGGGATAGGTTGGGATGGGATGGGATCCCTGGGATGGGATGGGATGCGATCCCTGGGATGAGATGGGTTGGGGTGCGATCCCTGGGATGAGATGGGATGGGATGGGACCCCTGAGATGGGATGGGATGGGATGGGATGGGATGGGATCCCTCGGAAGGGATGGGATCCCTGGGATGGGATCACTGGGATGTGATGGGATGGGATGGAATGGAATGGGATGGGATGGGATGGGATGGGATGGGATGGGATGGGATCCCTACGATGGGATGGGATCCCTGCGACGGGATGGGATGGGATAGGATCCCTGGGATGGGATTGGATGGGATTGGATGGGATGGGATGGGGTGGGATCCCTGGGATGGGATGGGATGGGATGGGATGGGATGGGATCGGATGGGATCCCTGGGATGGGATTAGATCCCTGGGATGGGATCCCTCAGAAGGGATGGGGTCCCTGGGATGGGATGGGATCCCTTGGATGGGATGGGATTCCTGGAAGTGGATGGGATGGGAATGGATGGGATGGGATGGGATGGGATGGGATGGGATGGGATGGGATCCCTACGATGGGATGGGATCCCTGCGATGGGATGGGATGGGATCCCTGGGTTGGGATCCCTGGGATGGGATTGGATGGGATGGGATGGGATGGGATGGGGTGGGATCCCTGGGATGGGATGGGATGGGATGGGATGGTATGGGATGGGATGGGATCCCTACGATGGGATGGGATCCCTGCGACGGCATGGGATGGGATGGGATCCCTTGGATGGAATTCCTGGGATGGGAATGGATGGGATGGGATGGGATGGGATGGGATGGGATGGGATGGGATGGGATGGGGTGGGATCCCTGGGATGGGATGGGATGGGATGGGATGGGATGGGAAGGGATGGGATGGGATCGGATGGGATCCCTGGGATGGGATTAGATCCCTGGGATGGGATCCCTCGGAAGGGATGGGGTCCCGGGGATGGGATGGGATCCCTTGGATGGGATGGGATTCCTGGAATTGGATGGGATGGGATCCCTGGGTTGGGAATGGATGGGATGGGATGGGTTGGGATGGGATGGGATGGGATGGGATGGGATCCCTATGATGGGATGGGATCCCAGCGATGGGATGGGATGGGATGGGATCCCTGGGTTGGGATCCCTGGGATGGAATTGGATGGGATGGGATGGGATGGGATGGGGTGGGATCCCTGGGATGGGATGGGATGGGAAGGGATGGGATCCCTGGGATGGGATTAGATCCCTGGGATGGGATCCCTCGGAAGGGATGGGGTCCCTGGGATGGGATGGGATCCCTTGGATGGGATGGGATTCCTGGAAGTGGATGGGATGGGATTCCTGGGATGGGAATGCATGGGATGGGATGGGATGGGATGGGATGGGATGGGATGGGATGGGATGGGATGGGATGGGATGGGATGGCATGGGATGGGATGGGATCCCTGGGATGGGATCCCTGTGATGGGGCGGGATCCCTGGGATAGGATGGGAACCCAGGGTTGGCATCGGATCCCTGGGATGGGATGGGATCCCTGGGATGGGATGGGATCCCTGGGATGGGATGGGATGGGATGGGATGGGATGGGATGGGATGGGATGGGATCCCTGGGATGGCATCCCTGGGATGGGATGGGACCCCTTGGATAGGATGGGATCCCAGGGTTGGGATCGGATCCCTGGGCTGGGATTGCTGGGATGGGATGCGATCCCTGGGATGGGATGCGATCCCTGGGATGGGATCCCTGGAATGAGATGTGATCCCTGGGTTGGGATGGGATGGCATGGGATGCTATGGGATCCCTGGGATGGGATGGGATGGGATGTTATCCCTGGGATGGGATCTCTGGGATGGGATGGGATGGGATGGGATGGGATGGGATGGGATGGGACGGGATGGGATGGGATAGGTTGGGATGGGATGGGATCCCTGGGATGGGATGGGATGCGATCCCTGGGATGAGATGGGATGGGGTGCGATCCCTGGGATGAGATGGGATGGGATGGGATCCCTGAGATGGGATGGGATGGGATGGGATGGGATGGGATGGGATCCCTGGGATGGGATCCCTGGGATGGGATGGGATGGGATGGGATGGGATCCCTGGGATGGGATCCCTGGGATGGGAGGGGATCCCTGGGATGGGATGGGATGGGATGGGATTGGATGGGATGGGATGGGATGGGATCCCTGGGATGGGAGGGGATCCCTGGGATGGGATGGGATGGGATGGGATGGGATGGGATCCCTGGGTTGGGATGGGATCCATGGGATGGGATGGGATGGGATGGGATGGGATGGGATGGGATGGGATGGGATGGGATGGGATGGGATCCCTGGGATGGGGTGGGATGCCTGGGATGCGGTCCCTTGGATGGGATGGGATGGGATCCCTACGATGGGATGGGATCCCTGCGATGGGATGGGATGGGATGGGATCCCTGGGATGGGATCCCTGGGATGGGATGGTATGGGATGGGATGGGATTGGATGGGATGAGATGGGATAGGATGGGATCCATGGGATGGGATGTGATGGGATGGGACGGGATCCCTGGGATGGGATGGGATCCCTGGGATGGGATCCCTGGGATGGGATCTCTGGAATGGGATGGGACGGGATGGGATGGGATGGGATGGGATCCCTGGGATGGGATGGGATGAGATGGGATCCCTGGGATGGGATGGGATGCGATCCGTGGGCTGAGATGGGATGGGATGGATGGGATCCCTGAAATGGGATGGGATGGGATCCCGCGTATGGGATGCCTGGGATGGGATTGGGTGGGATGGGATGGGATGGGGTGGGATCCCTGGGATGGGATGGGATGGGATCCCCGGGATGGGATGGGATGGGATCCCTGGGATGGGATGGGATGGGATGGGATGGGATGGGATGGGATGGGATGGGATGGGGTGGGATCCCTGGGATGGGATGTGATGGGATGGGATGGGATCCCTTGGATGGAATTCCTGGGATGGGAATGGATGGGATGGGATGGGATGGGATGGGATGGGATGGGATGGGATGGGATGGCATGGGATGGGATGGGATCCCTGGGATGGGATCCCTGTGATGGGGCGGGATCCCTGGGATAGGATGGGAACCCAGGGTTGGCATCGGATCCCTGGGATGGGATGGGATCCCTTGGATGGGATGGGATCCCCGGGATGGGATGGGATGGGATGGGATGGGATGGGATGGGATCCCTGGGATGGCATCCCTGGGATGGGATGGGACCCCTTGGATAGGATGGGATCCCAGGGTTGGGATCGGATCCCTGGGCTGGGATTGCTGGGATGGGATGCGATCCCTGGGATGGGATCCCTGGAATGAGATGTGATCCCTGGGATGGGATGGGATGGCATGGGATGCTATGGGATCCCTGGGATGGGATGGGATGGGATGTTATCCCTGGGATGGGATCTCTGGGATGGGATGGGATGGGATGGGATGGGATGGGATCAGTGGGATGGGATGGGATGGGATGGGATGGGATGGGATGTGTTGGGATGGGAGGGTATCCCTGGGATGGGATGGGATGGGATGGGATCCCTGGGTTGGGATGGGATCCATGGGATGGGATGGGATGGGATGGGATGGGATGGGATGGGATGGGATGGGATGGGATGGGATCCCTGGGATGGGATCCCTGGGATGGGAGGGGATCCCTGGGATGGGATGGGGTGGGATTGGATGGGATGGTATGGGATGGGATCCCTGGGATGGGAGGGGATCCCTGGCATGGGATGGGATGGGATGGGATGGGATCCCTGGGTTGGGATGGGATTCATGGGATGGGATGGGATGGGATGGGATGGGATGGGATGGGATGGGATGGGATGGGATGGGATCCCTGGGATGGGGTGGGATGCCTGGGATGCGGTCCCTTGGATGGGATGGGATGGGATCCCTACGATGGGATGGGATCCCTGCGATGGGATGGGATGGGATGCGATCCCTGGGATGGGATCCCTGGGATGGGATGGTATGGGATGGGATGGGATTGGATGGGATGAGATGGGATAGGATGGGATCCATGGGATGGGATGTGATGGGATGGGACGGGATCCCTGGGATGGGATGGGATCCCTGGGATGGGATCCCTGGGATGGGATCTCTGGAATGGGATGGGACGGGATGGGATGGGATGGGATGGGATCCCTGGGATGGGATGGGATGAGATGGGATCCCTGGGATGGGATGGGATGCGATCCGTGGGCTGAGATGGGATGGGATGGATGGGATCCCTGAAATGGGATGGGATGGGATCCCGCGTATGGGATGCCTGGGATGGGATTGGGTGGGATGGGATGGGATGGGGTGGGATCCCTGGGATGGGATGGGATGGGATCCCCGGGATGGGATGGGATGGGATCCCTGGGATGGGATGGGATGGGATGGGATGGGATGGGATGGGATGGGATGGGATGGGATGGGATGGGGTGGGATCCCTGGGATGGGATGGGATGGGATGGGATGGGATCCCTTGGATGGAATTCCTGGGATGGGAATGGATGGGATGGGATGGGATGGGATGGGATGGGATGGGATGGGATGGCATGGGATGGGATGGGATCCCTGGGATGGGATCCCTGTGATGGGGCGGGATCCCTGGGATAGGATGGGAACCCAGGGTTGGCATCGGATCCCTGGGATGGGATGGGATCCCTTGGATGGGATGGGATCCCCGGGATGGGATGGGATGGGATGGGATGGGATGGGATGGGATCCCTGGGATGGCATCCCTGGGATGGGATGGGACCCCTTGGATAGGATGGGATCCCAGGGTTGGGATCGGATCCCTGGGCTGGGATTGCTGGGATGGGATGCGATCCCTGGGATGGGATCCCTGGAATGAGATGTGATCCCTGGGATGGGATGGGATGGCATGGGATGCTATGGGATCCCTGGGATGGGATGGGATGGGATGTTATCCCTGGGATGGGATCTCTGGGATGGGATGGGATGGGATGGGATGGGATGGGATCAGTGGGATGGGATGGGATGGGATGGGATGGGATGGGATGTGTTGGGATGGGAGGGTATCCCTGGGATGGGATGGGATGGGATGGGATCCCTGGGTTGGGATGGGATCCATGGGATGGGATGGGATGGGATGGGATGGGATGGGATGGGATGGGATGGGATGGGATGGGATCCCTGGGATGGGATCCCTGGGATGGGAGGGGATCCCTGGGATGGGATGGGGTGGGATTGGATGGGATGGTATGGGATGGGATCCCTGGGATGGGAGGGGATCCCTGGCATGGGATGGGATGGGATGGGATGGGATCCCTGGGTTGGGATGGGATCCATGGGATGGGATGGGATGGGATGGGATGGGATGGGATGGGATGGGATGGGATGGGATGGGATCCCTGGGATGGGGTGGGATGCCTGGGATGCGGTCCCTTGGATGGGATGGGATGGGATCCCTACGATGGGATGGGATCCCTGCGATGGGATGGGATGGGATGCGATCCCTGGGATGAGATGGGATGGGGTGCGATCCCTGGGATGAGATGGGATGGGATCCCTGAGATGGGATGGGATGGGATGGGATGGGATGGGATCCCTGGGATGGGATGGGATGGGATGGGATGGGATGGGATCAGTGGGATGGGATGGCATGGGATGGGATGGGATGGGATGTGTTGGGATGGGAGGGTATCCCTGGGATGGGATGGGATGGGATGGGATGGGATGGGATGGGATCCCTGGGTTGGGATGGGATCCATGGGATGGGATGGGATGGGATGGGATGGGATGGGATGGGATGGGATGGGATGGGATGGGATGGGATCCCTGGGATGGGATCCCTGGGATGGGAGGGGATCCCTGGGATGGGATGGGGTGGGATTGGATGGGATGGTATGGGATGGGATCCCTGGGATGGGAGGGGATCCCTGGGATGGGATGGGATGGGATGGGATGGGATCCCTGGGTTGGGATGGGATCCATGGGATGGGATGGGATGGGATGGGATGGGATGGGATGGGATCCCTGGGATGGGGTGGGATGCCTGGGATGCGGTCCCTTGGATGGGATGGGATGGGATCCCTACGATGGGATGGGATCCCTGCGATGGGATGGGATGGGATGGGATCCCGGGGATGGGATCCCTGGGATGGGATGGTATGGGATGGGATGGGATTGGATGGGATGAGATGGGATAGGATGGGATTCATGGGATGGGATGTGATGGGATGGGACGGGATCCCTGGGATGGGATGGGATCCCTGGGATGGGATCCCTGGGATGGGATCTCTGGAATGGGATGGGACGGGATGGGATGGGATGGGATGGGATCCCTGGGATGGGATGGGATGAGATGGGATCCCTGGGATGGGATGGGATGCGATCCGTGGGCTGAGATGGGATGGGATGGATGGGATCCCTGAAATGGGATGGGATGGGATCCCGCGTATGGGATGCCTGGGATGGGATTGGGTGGGATGGGATGGGGTGGGATCCCTGGGATGGGATGGGATGGGATCCCCGGGATGGGATGGGATGGGATCCCTGGGATGGGATGGGATGGGATGGGATGGGGTGGGATCCCTGGGATGGGATGGGATGGGATGGGATGGGATCCCTGGGATGGGATTAGATCCCTGGGATGGGATCCCTCGGAAGGGATGGGGTCCCTGGGATGGGATGGGATCCCTTGGATGGGATGGGATTCCTGGAAGTGGATGGGATGGGATTCCTGGGATGGGAATGAATGGGATGGGATGGGATGGGATGGGATGGGATGGGATGGCATGGGATGGGATGGGATCCCTGGGATGGGATCCCTGTGATGGGGCGGGATCCCTGGGATAGGATGGGAACCCAGGGTTGGCATCGGATCCCTGGGATGGGATGGGATCCCTGGGATGGGATGGGATCCCTGGGATGGGATGGGATGGGATGGGATCCCTGGGATGGCATCCCTGGGATGGGATGGGACCCCTTGGATAGGATGGGATCCCAGGGTTGGGATCGGATCCCTGGGCTGGGATTGCTGGGATGGGATGCGATCCCTGGGATGGGATCCCTGGAATGAGAAGTGAACCCTGGGATGGGATGGGATGGGATGGCATGGGATGAGATGGGATAGGATGGGATCCATGGGATGGGATGAGATGGGATGGGACGGGATCCCTGGGATGGGATGGGATCCCTGGGATGGGATCCCTGGGATGGGATCTCTGGAATGGGATGGGACGGGATGGGATGGGATGGGATGGGATCCCTGGGATGGGATGGGATGAGATGGGATCCCTGGGATGGGATGGGATGCGATCCGTGGGCTGAGATGGGATGGGATGGATGGGATCCCTGAAATGGGATGGGATGGGATCCCGCGTATGGGATGCCTGGGATGGGATTGGGTGGGATGGGATGGGATGGGGTGGGATCCCTGGGATGGGATGGGATGGGATCCCCGGGATGGGATGGGATGGGATCCCTGGGATGGGATGGGATGGGATGGGATGGGATGGGATCCCTGCGATGAAATGGGATGCGATTGGATGCCTGGGATTGGATGGGATGGCATCCCTGGGTTGGGACCCCTGGAATGTGATCCCTCGTATGGGATGGCATCCCTGGAATGGGATGGAATCCCTGGGATGGGATCCCTGGGATGGGATGGGATTCCTGGGATGGGATCCCTGGGATTGATGGGATGGGATGGGATGGGATGGGATGGGATCCCTGGGATGGGAGGGGATCCCTGGGATGGGATGGGATGGGATGGGATGGGATGTGTTGGGATGGGAGGGTATCCCTGGGATGGGATGGGATGGGATCCCTGGGTTGGGATGGGATCCATCGGATGGGATGTGATGGGATGGGTTGGGATGGGATGAGATGGGATAGGATGGGATCCATGGGGGGGGATGTGATGGGATGGGATGGGATCCCTGGGATGGGATGGGATCCCTGGGATGGGATCCCTGGGATGGGATGGGATCCCCGGGATGGCATCCCTCGGATGGGATGGGATCGCTGCGATGGGATGGAATGGGATGTTATCCCTGGGATGGGATCTCTGGGATGGGATGGGATGGGACGGGATGGGACGGGACGGGATGGGATAGGTTGGGATGGGATGGGATCCCTGGGATGGGATGGGATGCGATCCCTGGGATGAGATGGGATGGGGTGCGATCCCTGGGATGAGATGGGATGGGATGGGATCCCTGAGATGGGATGGGATGGGATGGGATGGGATGGGATGGGATGGGATGGCATGGGATGGCATCCCTGGGATGGGATGGGATGGGATGGGATGGGATGGGATGGGATGGGATGGGATGCTATGGGATCCCTGGGATGGGATGGGATGGGATGGATTGGGATGGGATGGGATGGGATGGGATGGGATGGGATGGGATGGGATGGAATGGGATGGGATAGGTTGGGATGGGATCCCTGGGATGGGATGGGATGCGATCCCTGGGATGAGATGGGATGGGATGGGATGGGATCCCTGGGATGGGATGGGATCCCTGGGATGGGATCCCTGGGATGGGATGGGATGGGATGGGATGGGATAGGTTGGGGTGGGATGGGATCCCTGGGATGGGATGGGATGCGATCCCTGGGATGAGATGGGATGGGATGGGATCCCTGGGGTGGGATGGGATGGGATCCCTGGGGTGGGATGAGATGGGATCCCTGAGATGGGATGGGATCCCTGGGATGGGATGGGATCCCCGGGATGGCACCCCTCGGATGGGATGGGATCTCTGCGATGGGATGGGATGGGATGGGATGGGATGGGATGGGATGGGATGTGATCCCTGGGATGGGATGGGATGGGACGGGATGGGATGGGATCCCTCGGAAGGGATGGGATCCCTGGGATGGGATCACTGGGATGTGATGGGATGGGATGGGATGGAATGGGATGGGATGGGATGGGATGGGATCCCTACGATGGGATGGGATCCCTGCGATGGGATGGGATGGGATCCCTGGGATGGGATCCCTGGGATGGGATTGGATGGGATGGGATGGGATGGGATGGGATGGGATGTGATCCCTGGGATGGGATGGGATGGGATGGGATGGGATCCCTGGGATGGGATGGGATCCCTGGGATGGGATCACTGGGATGTGATGGAATGGGATGGGATGGGATGGGATGGGATGGGATGGGATGGGATGGGATGGCATGGGATGGGATCCCTGGGATGGGATCCCTGTGATGGGGCGGGATCCCTGGGATAGGATGGGAACCCAGGTTTGGCATCGGATCCCTGGGATGGGATGGGATCCCTGGGATGGGATGGGATGGGATGGGATGGGATGGGATGGGATGGGATCCCTGGGATGGCATCCCTGGGATGGGATGGGACCCCTTGGATAGGATGGGATCCCAGGGTTGGGATCGGATCCCTGGGCTGGGATTGCTGGGATGGGATGCGATCCCTGGGATGGGATCCCTGGAATGAGATGTGATCCCTGGGATGGGATGGGATGGCATGGGATGCTATGGGATCCCTGGGATGGGATGGGATGGGATGTTATCCCTGGGATGGGATCTCTGGGATGGGATGGGATGGGATGGGATGGGATGGGATGGGATGGGACGGGATGGGATGGGATAGGTTGGGATGGGATGGGATCCCTGGGATGGGATGGGATGCGATCCCTGGGATGAGATGGGATGGGGTGCGATCCCTGGGATGAGATGGGATGGGATCCCTGAGATGGGATGGGATGGGATGGGATGGGATGGGATGGGATGGGATCCCTGGGATGGGATGGGATGGGATGGGATGGGATCAGTGGGATGGGATGGGATGGGATGGGATGGGATGGGATGGGATGGGATGGGATGGGATGGGATGTGTTGGGATGGGAGGGTATCCCTGGGATGGGATGGGATGGGATGGGATCCCTGGGTTGGGATGGGATCCATGGGATGGGATGGGATGGGATGGGATGGGATGGGATGGGATGGCATGGGATGGCATCCCTGGGATGGGATGGGATGGGATGGGATGCTATGGGATCCCTGGGATGGGATGGGATGGGATGGGATGGGATGGAATGGGATGGGATAGGTTGGGATGGGATGGGATCCCTGGGAAGGGATGGGATGCGATCCCTGGGATGAGATGGGGTGGGATGGGATCCCTGGGATGGGATGGGATCCCTGGGATGGGATCCCTGGGATGGGATGGGATGGGATGGGATGGGATGGGATAGGTTGGGATGGGATGGGATCCCTGGGATGGGATGGGATGCGATCCCTGGGATGAGATGGGATGGGATGGGATCCCTGGTGTGGGATGGGATGGGATCCCTGAGATGGAATGGGATCCCTGGATTGGGATCCCTGGGATGGGATGGGATCCCCGGGATGGCATCCCTCGGATGGGATGGGATCTCTGCGATGGGATGGGATGTTATCCCTGGGATGGGATGTCTGGGATGGGATGGGATGGGATGGGATCGGACGGGATGGGATAGGTTGGGATGGGATCCCTACGATGGGATGGGATCCCTGCGACGGGATGGGATGGGATGGGATGGGATCCCTGGCATGGGATTGGATGGGATTGGATGGGATGGGATGGGATGGGGTGGGATCCCTGGGATGGGATGGGATGGGATGGGATGGGATGGGATGGGATCGGATGGGATCCCTGGGATGGGATTAGATCCCTGGGATGGGATCCCTCGGAAGGGATGGGGTCCCTGGGATGGGATGGGATCCCTTGGATGGGATGGGATTCCTGGAAGTGGATGGGATGGGAATGGATGGGATGGCATGGGATGGGATGGGATGGGATCCCTGGGATGGCATCCCTGGGATGGGATGGGACCCCTTGGATAGGATGGGATCCCAGGGTTGGGATCGGATCCCTGGGCTGGGATTGCTGGGATGGGATGCGATCCCTGGGATGGGATCCCTGGAATGAGATGTGATCCCTGGGATGGGATGGAATGGGATGGCATGGGATGCTATGGGATCCCTGGGATGGGATGGGATGGGATGGGATGGGATGTTATCCCTGGGATGGGATCTCTGGGATGGGATGGAATCCCTGGGATGGGATCCCTGGGATGGGATGGGATACCTGGGATGGGATCCCTGGGATTGATGGGATGGGATGGGATGGGATGGGATGGGATGGGATGGGATGGGATGGGATCCCTGGGATGGGAGGGGATCCCTGGGATGGGATGGGATGGGATGGGATGGGATGGGATGGGATGGGATGGGATCCCTGGGATGGGAGGGGATCCCTGGGATGGGATGGGATGGGATGGGATGGGATGGGATGGGATCTCTGGGATGGGAGGGGATCCCTGGGATGGGATGGGATGGGATGGGATGGGATGGGATGGGATGGGATGGGATGGGATAGGATGGGATGGGATGGGATGGGATGGGATGGGATCTGTTGGGATGGGAAGGTATCCCTGGGATGGGATGGGATGGGATGGGATGGGATGGGATGGGATGGGATGGGATGGGATGGGATGGGATGTGTTGGGATGGGAGGGTATCCCTGGGATGGGATGGGATGGGATGGGATCCCTGGGTTGGGATGGGATCCATGGGATGGGATGGGATGGGATGGGATGGGATGGGATGGCATGGGATGGCATCCCTGGGATGGGATGGGATGGGATGGGATGCTATGGGATCCCTGGGATGGGATGGGATGGGATGGGATGGGATGGAATGGGATGGGATAGGTTGGGATGGGATGGGATCCCTGGGAAGGGATGGGATGCGATCCCTGGGATGAGATGGGGTGGGATGGGATCCCTGGGATGGGATGGGATCCCTGGGATGGGATCCCTGGGATGGGATGGGATGGGATGGGATGGGATGGGATAGGTTGGGATGGGATGGGATCCCTGGGATGGGATGGGATGCGATCCCTGGGATGAGATGGGATGGGATGGGATCCCTGGTGTGGGATGGGATGGGATCCCTGAGATGGAATGGGATCCCTGGATTGGGATCCCTGGGATGGGATGGGATCCCCGGGATGGCATCCCTCGGATGGGATGGGATCTCTGCGATGGGATGGGATGTTATCCCTGGGATGGGATGTCTGGGATGGGATGGGATGGGATGGGATCGGACGGGATGGGATAGGTTGGGATGGGATCCCTACGATGGGATGGGATCCCTGCGACGGGATGGGATGGGATGGGATGGGATCCCTGGCATGGGATTAGATGGGATTGGATGGGATGGGATGGGATGGGGTGGGATCCCTGGGATGGGATGGGATGGGATGGGATGGGATGGGATGGGATGGGATCGGATGGGATCCCTGGGATGGGATTAGATCCCTGGGATGGGATCCCTCGGAAGGGATGGGGTCCCTGGGATGGGATGGGATCCCTTGGATGGGATGGGATTCCTGGAAGTGGATGGGATGGGAATGGATGGGATGGCATGGGATGGGATGGGATGGGATCCCTGGGATGGCATCCCTGGGATGGGATGGGACCCCTTGGATAGGATGGGATCCCAGGGTTGGGATCGGATCCCTGGGCTGGGATTGCTGGGATGGGATGCGATCCCTGGGATGGGATCCCTGGAATGAGATGTGATCCCTGGGATGGGATGGAATGGGATGGCATGGGATGCTATGGGATCCCTGGGATGGGATGGGATGGGATGGGATGTTATCCCTGGGATGGGATCTCTGGGATGGGATGGAATCCCTGGGATGGGATCCCTGGGATGGGATGGGATACCTGGGATGGGATCCCTGGGATTGATGGGATGGGATGGGATGGGATGGGATGGGATGGGATGGGATGGGATGGGATCCCTGGGATGGGAGGGGATCCCTGGGATGGGATGGGATGGGATGGGATGGGATGGGATGGGATCCCTGGGATGGGAGGGGATCCCTGGGATGGGATGGGATGGGATGGGATGGGATCTCTGGGATGGGAGGGGATCCCTGGGATGGGATGGGATGGGATGGGATGGGATGGGATGGGATAGGATGGGATGGGATGGGATGGGGTGGGATGGGATCTGTTGGGATGGGAAGGTATCCCTGGGATGGGATGGGATGGGATGGGATAGGATCCCTGGGTTGGGATGGGATCCATGGGATGGGATGGGATGGGATGGGATCCCTGGGATGGGATGGGATGGGATTGGATGGGATGGGATGGGATCCCTGGGATGGGAGGGGATCCCTGGGATGGGATGGGATGGGATGGGATGGGATGGGATGGGGTGGGATGGGATGTGTTGGGATGGGATGGTATCCCTGGGATGGGATGGGATGGGATGGCATGGGATGGGATGGGATCCCTGGGTTGGGATGGGATCCAAGGGATGGGATGGGATGGGATGGGATGGGATGGGATGGGATGGGATGGGATCCCTGGGATGGGAGGGGATCCCTGGGATGGGATGGGATACCTGGGATGGGATCCCTGGGATTGATGGGATGGGATGGGATGGGATGGGATGGGATGGGATGGGATGGGATCCCTGGGATGGGAGGGGATCCCTGGGATGGGATGGGATGGGATGGGATGGGATGGGATGGGATGGGATGGGATGGGATGGGATGGGATCCCTGGGATGGGAGGGGATCCCTGGGATGGGATGGGATGGGATGGGATGGGATGGGATCTCTGGGATGGGAGGGGATCCCTGGGATGGGATGGGATGGGATGGGATGGGATGGGATGGGATGGGATGGGATAGGATGGGATGGGATGGGATGGGGTGGGATGGGATCTGTTGGGATGGGAAGGTATCCCTGGGATGGGATGGGATGGGATGGGATAGGATCCCTGGGTTGGGATGGGATCCATGGGATGGGATGGGATGGGATGGGATCCCTGGGATGGGATGGGATGGGATTGGATGGGATGGGATGGGATCCCTGGGATGGGAGGGGATCCCTGGGATGGGATGGGATGGGATGGGATGGGATGGGGTGGGATGGGATGTGTTGGGATGGGATGGTATCCCTGGGATGGGATGGGATGGGATGGCATGGGATGGGATGGGATCCCTGGGTTGGGATGGGATCCAAGGGATGGGATGGGATGGGATGGGATGGGATGGGATGGGATGGGATGAGATGGGATAGGATGGGATCCATGGGATGCCTGGGATGGGATGGGATCCCTGGGATGGGATGGGATCCCTGGGATGGGATCCCTGGGATGGTATGGGATCCCAGGGATGGGATCCCTGGGATGGGATGGGATCTCTGCGATGGGATGGGATGGGATGTTATCCCTGGGATGGGATCTCTGGGATTGGATGGAATGGGATGGGATGGGATGTGATCCCTGGGATGGGATCCCTGGGATGGGATTGGATGGGATGGGATGGGATTGGATGGGATGAGATGGGATAGGATGGGATCCATGGGATGGGATGTGATGGGATGGGATGGGATCCTTGGGATGGGATGGGATCCCTGCGATGGGATCCCTGGGATGGGATCTCTGGAATGGGATGGGATGGGACGGAATGGGATGGGATGGGATGGGATGGGATCCCTGGGATGGGATGGGATGGGATGGGATCCCTGGGATGGGATGGGATGGGATGAGATGGGATCCCTGGGATGGGATGGGATGTGATCCGTGGGCTGAGATGGGATGGGATGGATGGGATCCCTGAAATGGGATGGGATGGGATCCCGCGTATGGGATGCCTGGGATGGGATTGCGTGGGATGGGATGGGATGGGGTGGGATCCCTGGGATGGGATGGGATCCCCGGGATGGGATGGGATGGGATTCCTGGGATGGGATGGGATGGGATGGGATGGGATCCCTGCGATGAAATGGGATGCGATTGGATGCCTGGGATTGGATGGGATGGCATCCCTGGGTTGGGATCCCTGGAATGTGATCCCTCGTATGGGATGGCATCACTGGAATGGGATGGAATCCCTGGGATGGGATCCCTGGGATGGGATGGGATACCTGGGATGGGATCCCTGGGATTTATGGGATGGGATGGGATGGGATGGGATGGGATGGGATGGGATGGGATCCCTGGGATGGGACGGGATCCCTGGGATGGGATGGGATGGGATGGGATGGGATGGGATGGGATGGGATGGGATGGGATCCCTGGGATGGGAGGGGATCCCTGGGATGGGATGGGATGGGATGGGATGGGATGGGATGGGATGGGATGGGATGGGATGGGATGCGGTGGGATGGGATGTGTTGGGATGGGAGGGTATCCCTGGGTTGGGATGGGATGGGATGGGATCCCTGGGATGGGAGGGGATCCATGGGATGGGATGGGATGGGATGGGATGGGATGGGATGGGATGGGATGGGATGGGATGGGATGAGATGGGATAGGATGGGATCCATGGGGGGGGATGTGATGGGATGGGATGGGATCCCTGGGATGGGATGGGATCCCTGGGATGGGATCCCTGGGATGGGATGGGATCCCGGGGATGGCATCCCTCGGATGGGATGGGATCGCTGCGATGGGATGGAATGGGATGTTATCCCTGGGATGGGATCTCTGGGATGGGATGGGATGGGATGGGATCCCTGCGATGAAATGGGATGCGATTGGATGCCTGGGATTGGATGGGATGGCATCCCTGGGTTGGGATCCCTGGAATGTGATCCCTCGTATGGGATGGCATCACTGGAATGGGATGGAATCCCTGGGATGGGATCCCTGGGATGGGATGGGATACCTGGGATGGGATCCCTGGGATGGGAGGGGATCCCTGAGATGGGATGGGATGGGATGGGATGGGATGGGATGGGATGGGATGCGATGGGATGGGATCGGATGGGATGGGATGGGATGGGATGCGGTGGGATGGGATGTGTTGGGATGGGAGGGTATCCCTGGGATGGGATGGGATGGGATGGGATCCCTGGGATGGGAGGGGATCCATGGGATGGGATGGGATGGGATGGGATGGGATGGGATGGGATGGGATGGGATGGGATGGGATGGGATGGGATGGGATGAGATGGGATAGGATGGGATCCACGGGGGGGGATGTGATGGGATGGGATGGGATCCCTGGGATGGGATGGGATCCCTGGGATGGGATCCCTGGGATGGGAGGGGATCCATGGGATGGGATGGGATGGGATGGGATGGGATGGGATCCCTGGGATGGGAGGGGATCCCTGGGATGGGATGGGATGGGATGGGATGGGATGGGATGGGATGCGGTGGGATGGGATGTGTTGGGATGGGAGGGTATCCCTGGGATGGGATGGGATCCCTGGGATGGGATCCCTGGGATGGGAGGGGATCCATGGGATGGGATGGGATGGGATGGGATGGGATGGGATGGGATGGGATGGGATGGGATGGGATGGGATGAGATGGGATAGGATGGGATGGGATGGGATGGGATGGGATGGGATGCGGTGGGATGGGATGTGTTGGGATGGGAGGGTATCCCTGGGATGGGATGGGATGGGATGGGATCCCTGGGATGGGAGGGGATCCATGGGATGGGATGGGATGGGATGGGATGGGATGGGATGGGATGGGATGGGATGAGATGGGATAGGATGGGATCCATGGGGGGGGATGTGATGGGATGGGATGGGATCCCTGGGATGGGATGGGATCCCTGGGATGGGATCCCTGGGATGGGATGGGATCCCGGGGATGGCATCCCTCGGATGGGATGGGATCGCTGCGATGGGATGGAATGGGATGTTATCCCTGGGATGGGATCTCTGGGATGGGATGGGATGGGATGGGATCCCTGCGATGAAATGGGATGCGATTGGATGCCTGGGATTGGATGGGATGGCATCCCAGGGTTGGGATCCCTGGAATGTGATCCCTCGTATGGGATGGCATCACTGGAATGGGATGGAATCCCTGGGATGGGATCCCTGGGATGGGATGGGATACCTGGGATGGGATCCCTGGGATGGGAGGGGATCCCTGAGATGGGATGGGATGGGATGGGATGGGATGGGATGGGATGGGATGCGATGGGATGGGATCGGATGGGATGGGATGGGATGGGATGCGGTGGGATGGGATGTGTTGGGATGGGAGGGTATCCCTGGGATGGGATGGGATGGGATGGGATCCCTGGGATGGGAGGGGATCCATGGGATGGGATGGGATGGGATGGGATGGGATGGGATGGGATGGGATGGGATGGGATGGGATGGGATGAGATGGGATAGGATGGGATCCATGGGGGGGGATGTGATGGGATGGGATGGGATCCCTGGGATGGGATGGGATCCCTGGGATGGGATCCCTGGGATGGGAGGGGATCCATGGGATGGGATGGGATGGGATGGGATGGGATGGGATGGGATGGGATGGGATGAGATGGGATAGGATGGGATCCATAGGGGGGGATGTGATGGGATGGGATGGGATCCCTGGGATGGGATGGGATCCCTGGGATGGGATCCCTGGGATGGGAGGGGATCCATGGGATGGGATGGGATGGGATGGGATGGGATGGGATGGGATGGGATGGGATGGGATGGGATGGGATGGGATGGGATGGGATCCCTGGGATGGGAGGGGATCCCTGGGATGGGATGGGATGGGATGGGATGGGATGGGATGGGATGGGATGGGATGGGATGGGATGGGATGAGATGGGATAGGATGGGATGGGATGGGATGGGATGGGATGGGATGCGGTGGGATGGGATGTGTTGGGATGGGAGGGTATCCCTGGGATGGGATGGGATCCCTGGGATGGGATCCCTGGGATGGGAGGGGATCCATGGGATGGGATGGGATGGGATGGGATGGGATGGGATGGGATGGGATGGGATGAGATGGGATAGGATGGGATCCATCGGGGGGGATGTGATGGGATGGGATGGGATCCCTGGGATGGGATGGGATCCCTGGGATGGGATCCCTGGGATGGGATGGGATCCCGGGGATGGCATCCCTCGGATGGGATGGGATCGCTGCGATGGGATGGAATGGGATGTTATCCCTGGGATGGGATCTCTGGGATGGGATGGGATGGGATGGGATCCCTGCGATGAAATGGGATGCGATTGGATGCCTGGGATTGGATGGGATGGCATCCCTGGGTTGGGATCCCTGGAATGTGATCCCTCGTATGGGATGGCATCACTGGAATGGGATGGAATCCCTGGGATGGGATCCCTGGGATGGGATGGGATACCTGGGATGGGATCCCTGGGATGGGAGGGGATCCCTGAGATGGGATGGGATGGGATGGGATGGGATGGGATGGGATGGGATGGGATGGGATGGGATGGGATGCGATGGGATGGGATCGGATGGGATGGGATGGGATGGGATGCGGTGGGATGGGATGTGTTGGGATGGGAGGGTATCCCTGGGATGGGATGGGATGGGATGGGATCCCTGGGATGGGAGGGGATCCATGGGATGGGATGGGATGGGATGGGATGGGATGGGATGGGATGGGATGGGATGGGATGGGATGGGTTGGGATGGAATGGGATGGGATAGGTTGGGATGGGATGGGATACCTGGGATGGGATGGGATGCGATCCCTGGGATGAGATGGGATGGGATGGGATCCCTGCTATGGGATGGGATCCCTGGGATGGGATTGGGTGGGATGGGATGGGATGGGATAGGTTGGGATGGGATGGGATCTCTGGGATGGGATGGGATGCGATCCCTGGGATGAGATGGGATGGGATGGGATCCCAGGGGTGGGATGGGATGGGATCCCTGAGATGGGATGGGATCCCTGGGATGGGATCCCTGGGATGGGATCCCCGGGATGGCATCCCTCGGATGGGATGGGATCTCTGCGATGGGATGGAATGGGATGTTATCCCTGGGATGGGATCTCTGGGATGGGATGGGATGGGATTGGATGGGATGGGATGGGATGGGACGGGATGGGATGGGATAGGTTGGGATGGGATGGGATCCCTGGGATGGGCTGGGATGCGATCCCTGGGATGAGATGGGATGGGGTGCGATCCCTGGGATGAGATGGGATGGGATGGGATCCCTGAGATGGGATGGGATGGGATGGGATGGGATGGGATGGGATGGGATGTGATCCCTGGGATGGGATGGGATGGGATGGGATGGGATCAGTGGGATGGGATGGGATGGGATGGGATGGGATTGGATGGGATGGGATACCTGGGATGGGATGCCTGGGATGGGATCCCTGGGATAGGATCTCTGGGATAGGATGGGATCCCAGGGTTGGGATCGGATCCCTGGGATGGGATCCCTGGAATGAGATGTGATCCCTGGGATGGGATGGGATGGGACCCCTGGGATGGGATGGGATGGGATGAGATCCCTGGGATGGGATGGGATATGATGGGATGGGATGGGATGGGATCCCTGGGATGTGAGGGGATCCCTGGGATGGGATGGGATGGGATGGGATGGGATGGGATGGGATGGGATGGGATGGGATGGGATCCCTGGGATGGGAGGGGATCCCTGGGATGGGATGGGATGGGATGGGATGGGATGGGATGGGATGGGATGGGATGGGATGGGATGGGATGGGATGGGGTGGGATGGGATGGGATGGGATGGGATGGGATGGGATGGTATACCTGGCATGGGATGGGATGGGATGGGATGGGATGGGATCCCTGGGTTGGGATGGGATCCCTGGGATGGGATGGGATGGGATGGGATGGGATGGGATGGGATGGGATGGGATGGGATGAGATGGGATAGGATGGGATCCATGGGATGGGATGTGATGGGATGGGATGGGATCCCTGGAATGGGATGGGATCCCTGGGATGGGATCCCTGGGATGGGATGGGATCCCAGGGATGGGATGGGATGGGATGGGATGGGATGGGATGGGATGGGATGGGATGGGATGGGATGGGACGGGATGGGATGGGATGGGATGGGGTGGGATGGGATGTGTTGGGATGGGATGGTATCCCTGGGATGGGATGGGATGGGATGGGATCCCTGGGTTGGGATGGGATCCATGGGATGGGATGGGATGGGATGGGATGGGATGGGGTGGGATGGGATCAGATGGGATAGGATGGGATCCATGGGATGGGATGTGATGGGATGGGATGGGATCCCTGGGATGGGATGGGATCCCAGGGATGGGATCCCTGGGATGGGATGGGATCTCTGCGATGGGATGGGACGTTATCCCTCGGATGGGATCTCTGGGATGGGATGGGATGGGATGGGATGGGATGGGATGGGATGGGATGGGACGGGATGGGATGGGATAGGTTGGGATGGGATGGGATGGGATCCCTGGGATGGGATGGGATGCGATTCCTGGGATGAGATGGGATGGGGTGCGATCCCTGGGATGAGATGGGATGGGATGGGATCCCTGAGATGGGATGGGATGGGATGGGATGGGATGGGATGGGATGGGATGGGATGGGATGGGATGTGATCCCTGGGATGGGATGGGATGGGATGGGATGGGATGGGATGGGATGGGATGGGATCCCTGGGGTGGGATGGGATGGGATCCCTGAGATGGGATGGGATCCCTGGGATGGGATCCCTGGGATGGGATGGGATCCCCGGGATGGCATCCCTCGGAAGGGATGGGATCTCTGCGATGGGATGGAATGGGATGTTATCCCTGAGATGGGATCTCTGGGATGGGATGGGATGGGATCCCTGGGATGGGATGGGATGGGATGGGACGGGATGGGATGGGATAGGTTGGGATGGGATGGGATCCCTGGGATGGGATGGGATGCGATCCCTGGGATGAGATGGGATGGGGTGCGATCCCTGGGATGAGATGGGATGGGATGGGATCCCTGAGATGGGATGGGATGGGATGGGATGGTATCCCTGGGATGGGATGGGATGGGATGGGATGGGATGGGATGGGATGGGATGGGATCCCTGGGTTGGGATGGGATCCATGGGATGGGATGGGATGGGATGGGATGGGATGGGATGGGATGGGATGGGATGGGATCAGATGGGATAGGATGGGATCCATGGGATGGGATGTGATGGGATGGGATGGGATCCCTGGGATGGGATCCCTGGGATGGGATCTCTGTAATGGGATGGGATGGGACGGGATGGGATGGGATGGGATGGGATGGGATGGGATGGGATCTCTGCGATGGGATGGGATGGGATGTTATCCCTTGGATGGGATCTCTGGGATGGGATGGGATGGGATGGGATGCGATCCCTGGGATGAGATGGGATGCGATCCCTGGGATGAGATGGGATGGGGTGCGATCCCTGGGATGAGATGGGATGGGATGGGATCCCTGAGATGGGATGGGATGGGATGGGATGGGATGGGATGTGATCCCTGGGATGGGATGGGATGGGATGGGATGGGATCCCTCGGAAGGGATGGGATCCCTGGGATGGGATCACTGGGATGTGATGGGATGGGATGGGATGGAATGGGGTGGGATGGGATGGGATGGGATGGAATGGGATGGGATCCCTACGATGAGATGGGATCCCTGGGATGGGATGGGATGGGATCCCTGGGATGGGATTGGATGGGATGGGATTGGATGGGATGAGATGGGATAGGATGGGATCCATGGGATGGGATGTGATGGGATGGGATGGGATCCTTGGGATGGGATGGGATCCCTGGGATGGGATCCCTGGGATGGGATCTCTGTAATGGGATGGGATGGGACGGGATGGGATGGGATGGGATGGGATGGGATCCCTGGGATGGGATGGGATGGGATCCCCGGGATGGGATGGGATGGGATCCCTGGGATGGGATGGGATGGGATGGGATCCCTGCGATGAAATGTGATGCGATTGGATGCCTGGGATTGGATGGGATGGCATCCCTGGGTTGGGATCCCTGGAATGTGATCCCTCGTATGGGATGGCATCCCTGGAATGGGATGGAATCCCTGGGATGGGATCCCTGGGATGGGATGGGATACCTGGGATGGGATCCCTGGGATTGATGGGATGGGATGGGATGGGATGGGATGGGATGGGATGGGATGGGATGGGATGGGATGGGATCCCTGGGATGGGAGGGGATCCCTGGGGTGGGATGGGATGGGATGGGATGGGATGGGATGGGATGGGATGGGATGGGATGGGATGGGATGGGATGGGATGGGATTGGATGGGATGGGATGGGATCCCTGGGATGGGAGGGGATCCCTGGGATGGGATCCCTGGGATGGGATCCCCGGGATGGCATCCCTCGGATGGGATGGGATCTCTGCGATGGGATGGAATGGGATGTTATCCCTGGGATGGGATCTCTGGGATGGGATGGGATGGGATTGGATGGGATGGGATGGGATGGGACGGGATGGGATGGGATAGGTTGGGATGGGATGGGATCCCTGGGATGGGCTGGGATGCGATCCCTGGGATGAGATGGGATGGGGTGCGATCCCTGGGATGAGATGGGATGGGATGGGATCCCTGAGATGGGATGGGATGGGATGGGATGGGATGGGATGGGATGTGATCCCTGGGATGGGATGGGATGGGATGGGATGGGATCAGTGGGATGGGATGGGATGGGATGGGATGGGATGGGATTGGATGGGATGGGATACCTGGGATGGGATGCCTGGGATGGGATCCCTGGGATGGGATCTCTGGGATAGGATGGGATCCCAGGGTTGGGATCGGATCCCTGGGATGGGATCCCTGGAATGAGATGTGATCCCTGGGATGGGATGGGATGGGACCCCTGGGATGGGATGGGATGGGATGAGATCCCTGGGATGGGATGGGATATGATGGGATGGGATGGGATGGGATCCCTGGGATGTGAGGGGATCCCTGGGATGGGATGGGATGGGATGGGATGGGATGGGATGGGATGGGATGGGATCCCTGGGATGGGAGGGGATCCCTGGGATGGGATGGGATGGGATGGGATGGGATGGGATGGGATGGGATGGGATGGGATGGGATGGGGTGGGATGGGATGGGATGGGATGGGATGGGATGGTATACCTGGCATGGGATGGGATGGGATGGGATGGGATGGGATCCCTGGGTTGGGATGGGATCCATGGGATGGGATGGGATGGGATGGGATGGGATGGGATGGGATGGGATGGGATGGGATGGGATGGGATGAGATGGGATAGGATGGGATCCATGGGATGGGATGTGATGGGATGGGATGGGATCCCTGGAATGGGATGGGATCCCTGGGATGGGATCTCTGGGATGGGATGGGATCCCAGGGATGGGATGGGATGGGATGGGATGGGATGGGATGGGATGGGATGGGATGGGACGGGATGGGATGGGATGGGATGGGGTGGGATGGGATGTGTTGGGATGGGATGGTATCCCTGGGATGGGATGGGATGGGATGGGATCCCTGGGTTGGGATGGGATCCATGGGATGGGATGGGATGGGATGGGATGGGATGGGGTGGGATGGGATCAGATGGGATAGGATGGGATCCATGGGATGGGATGTGATGGGATGGGATGGGATCCCTGGGATGGGATGGGATCCCAGGGATGGGATCCCTGGGATGGGATGGGATCTCTGCGATGGGATGGGATGGGATGGGATGGGATGGGATGGGATGGGACGGGATGGGATGGGATAGGTTGGGATGGGATGGGATGGGATCCCTGGGATGGGATGGGATGCGATTCCTGGGATGAGATGGGATGGGGTGCGATCCCTGGGATGAGATGGGATGGGATGGGATCCCTGAGATGGGATGGGATGGGATGGGATGGGATGGGATGGGATGTGATCCCTGGGATGGGATGGGATGGGATGGGATGGGATGGGATGGGATCCCTGAGATGGGATGGGATCCCTGGGATGGGATCCCTGGGATGGGATGGGATCCCCGGGATGGCATCCCTCGGAAGGGATGGGATCTCTGCGATGGGATGGAATGGGATGTTATCCCTGAGATGGGATCTCTGGGATGGGATGGGATGGGATCCCTGGGATGGGATGGGATGGGATGGGACGGGATGGGATGGGATAGGTTGGGATGGGATGGGATCCCTGGGATGGGATGGGATGCGATCCCTGGGATGAGATGGGATGGGGTGCGATCCCTGGGATGAGATGGGATGGGATGGGATCCCTGAGATGGGATGGGATGGGATGGGATGGGATGGTATCCCTGGGATGGGATGGGATGGGATGGGATGGGATGGGATGGGATGGGATGGGATGGGATGGGATCCCTGGGTTGGGATGGGATCCATGGGATGGGATGGGATGGGATGGGATGGGATGGGATGGGATGGGATGGGATGGGATGGGATCAGATGGGATAGGATGGGATCCATGGGATGGGATGTGATGGGATGGGATGGGATCCCTGGGATGGGATCCCTGGGATGGGATCTCTGTAATGGGATGGGATGGGACGGGATGGGATGGGATGGGATGGGATGGGATGGGATCTCTGCGATGGGATGGGATGGGATGTTATCCCTCGGATGGGATCTCTGGGATGGGATGGGATGGGATGGGATGGGATGCGATCCCTGGGATGAGATGGGATGCGATCCCTGGGATGAGATGGGATGGGGTGCGATCCCTGGGATGAGATGGGATGGGATGGGATCCCTGAGATGGGATGGGATGGGATGGGATGGGATGGGATGTGATCCCTGGGATGGGATGGGATGGGATGGGATGGGATCCCTCGGAAGGGATGGGATCCCTGGGATGGGATCACTGGGATGTGATGGGATGGGATGGGATGGAATGGGGTGGGATGGGATGGGATGGGATGGAATGGGATGGGATCCCTACGATGAGATGGGATCCCTGGGATGGGATGGGATGGGATCCCTGGAATGGGATTGGATGGGATGGGATGGGATTGGATGGGATGAGATGGGATAGGATGGGATCCATGGGATGGGATGTGATGGGATGGGATGGGATCCTTGGGATGGGATGGGATCCCTGGGATGGGATCCCTGGGATGGGATCTCTGTAATGGGATGGGATGGGACGGGATGGGATGGGATGGGATGGGATGGGATCCCTGGGATGGGATGGGATGGGATCCCCGGGATGGGATGGGATGGGATCCCTGGGATGGGATGGGATGGGATGGGATCCCTGCGATGAAATGTGATGCGATTGGATGCCTGGGATTGGATGGGATGGCATCCCTGGGTTGGGATCCCTGGAATGTGATCCCTCGTATGGGATGGCATCCCTGGAATGGGATGGAATCCCTGGGATGGGATCCCTGGGATGGGATGGGATACCTGGGATGGGATCCCTGGGATTGATGGGATGGGATGGGATGGGATGGGATGGGATGGGATGGGATGGGATGGGATCCCTGGGATGGGAGGGGATCCCTGGGGTGGGATGGGATGGGATGGGATGGGATGGGATGGGATGGGATGGGATGGGATTGGATGGGATGGGATGGGATCCCTGGGATGGGAGGGGATCCCTGGGATGGGATGGGATGGGATGGGATGGGATGGGATGGGATGGGATGGGATGGGATGGGATGGGATGGGATGCGATGGGATGGGATCGGATGGGATGGGATGGGATGCGGTGGGATGGGATGTGTTGGGATGGGAGGGTATCCCTGGGATGGGATGGGATGGGATGGGATGGGATGGGATGGGATGGGATCCCTGGGATGGGAGGGGATCCATGGGATGGGATGGGATGGGATGGGATGGGATGG